>NW_010419459.1:0-2058 GCF_000710305.1 Buceros rhinoceros silvestris | reverse complement strand
AGGGAAAGAGCTGCCCCCAACCGGGAGAAACACCGTGGAAGAGCAGTGCTGCCCAATTGGACACACGGCAAAGGCTCCGCTCTCGTAATACCTTTCCTCGACGCTAAATGAATAATTATTATTCTTCTTTTTGAACCAAGGCTAGTCAGCGTCGCTGGGAACAATGTGGCATTACTACCCGTCCTCTCTTTGTTCCAAACTGTTGAAAAACAGTGGAGGGAGGGCAGATGGTTATCTCCGATCAACAGCAAAATCTTTTGGTTGTATTAATGGCAGGAGGGCTGTTCTCTGCAACTCAGCATCCTCCCTCGACAGGAGCAAGCCTGGAGAGATCTGAACGTCAAATAACGACAGAATGGAAAAGGAGGATGAGACTTGGATGTGGAAGAGGAAAGATTTTTCGAAAAGCCTGTAAAGCAGCAAATAGGAACCAGTTGCTGAGGCGAAGTCATGTTTGGCAGGTCTTGGACTCCAAATGGTCACATCCCAGCTGAAGAAACTAATCAATGGATTCCTTCCATGCCTTCTGTGAACACTGAGCCATTGAGCAGCTCAGCTGGAGCTCAGAGCCAGGGCTTTCATGTCGCAGGCTCTGAAGTGAACACAAATTAAGGCGGCTGTGAGGATGGAGTTGAGTTCGAAGGAGAGATTCAGCTGCCTCAGGAGGGAATCTCTGTCTGTAGCCTCTTCGCTCTTTTCCTCCTCTTTGGGTGTTTTTGCCCTGGTGCTGCTTTTGGAAGCATTTCTAGTTTCCCCATGCATAGGGGCTGCCATGCATTGCACAAAGCAAAACAGAAGTTTGGGGGAGCACAGAGAGGAGTGAGGCAGAGGAGCAGAGGACCTCAAAGCTGTGGCTTAGTGTCATCAGCTTTGCGGGATCAGGGCTGAGCCAGGATACCAAAAGCGTATTTCTTTCCTAATAAAACCCACTCAAGCTGTGAGAAAGATCTTTATTAGAGCCTCTATACTGGTCCAGAAGAGAAGCCCCATCACAGGTGCGCTGGGCTTCAGCCAGTCCGAGGGACTGTAACGCTGGAGGAGAGGCCGAGTCAAGCACCTCAGCCCACGGGAGCAAGGTTAAAGCTCCTGTTCTCCGAAGCACAGAGGAATCAGTGGTTCCTCCAGTGCGTTAGCAGGTAGCCTTGGACCCTGGTGACTGGCTCACCTGGGGGCTCACCTGCCCTCTTCCCCCACCCCATTACAGCTAGGATGTTCCTTTGATCCCACCTTTGATCAGAGCAGCCCAGTCTCTGCCAGCAGGTTGGAGACTGTTGAGACTTTCAGAGTGAGAGAACCACAAGAGCTGCTTGCTCATGACTTTTTTTTTTAACACTTGTACCGGTAAATTGACGTCTGTGAGTCATAATCTCCCTTCTGCTCTGCCGTTTGTGGTCTGAAGTTTGTGCTGCCTAAATATAATAAAACATATTTCATGTGAAAAACGATATTCTTCGGTTAACTTCATGCCATGCTGGTACGATACTCATCTTGCATCTTTAAGAAGCTTTTCACCCAGGCAGTTCCCAACCCTTTTTGGCCTCCCACCTGCACTCCCGTGAACAGCCACCCCTATCCATCGCCCACGACTGAGCGTGCACACTCCGTGCAAACACGTTCAGATGCGCTTACAGGTGGGAGAGGATCAGGCTGCCCTGAGCGGGCAGCAGCACCAGTGATGTGAGCGTGCAGGGGTGATGCGAGCGTGAAAGGCAGCAGTTCATGTTGAGACAGGCAGGGTGAAGGCAGCTGGCCTGGTTTCAAGAGCCCTGGGTTTTCGGCAGGCAGCCAGAGCTCCAGCTCAAGGCTGCCCACAGCCAGCAGCATTACCCCGTGCTAAAGCAGCAATTCTATTTCCCTTCGTGTTTTGGGGCTGGGATGCAAACGGAGTCTGCGGCAGAGGTGCAGCAGCACCCAACTTTGTGCTGGATGCACTGAGACATCACGCTGTACCCCCCATCACCCCGCATCTCCCATTATCCTGCATACCCCCTCACCCTGAATACCCCATCACCACGCATCACCCCACACCCCCCGCTTCCTCGTACCCCCCAACACCCC
>NW_010419458.1:83938-96107 GCF_000710305.1 Buceros rhinoceros silvestris | reverse complement strand
TGACAAAACTCCCTTCTCTGCGGAAGGCGTGTGCAGAGCAACACGAACCCACCTTCACTTCATTCGCAAGTGAACAGGCAATTAATCCATAATCTATATAAAGTCTCCTCACAAAACACCGTCACGTAACAGGCAGTCTGCCTCAGCCAAAGTTTTTCATTTGTTTCCATCCGCAGCCCTCAAAGAAAATGACTGCAGTAACCCACTGTGGGGAGAACAAGATGAGAGATCTAAACACACATCTTTTTCCAAAGCAGATAAAAGAAAAATAATATTCTGTGGTCATGTCACAGCATTGAAAGCCAGGTGAAGATAAGCAGGACTAAGAAATGACAAAATGAGTCAGAAAATAGGTGCTGGAAAAGGGATAGATATTAGCCATGGTATTAAATTAATTGACTCTTCCCCCAACCCACAAATAATATCTAGTTTGCACAGAATCAATTTGCTTTCCTCCAAAGACCAATCTCAGCCAAATTTCTTAATAACAAAAAAAAAGTGAAAAAGAGGGAAATCAATAAAACAACAACAACAAAGCCTTAAAAACAAGTAGTATGAAATACTTTTTTCTTGAATAATTTAAAATTGGAACTTCCTCCCTTAAAACTTAAGTGAAACCAAGAAAGAAGGACAGTTAAAAAAACTAATTAGACATTCTAAAGAGTGAGACTATCTCCATAAATACACAATGTTTTTTCTCTGCCTTAAAAAGGAGCGAAGCTTGTATTACACAGTGTAGGTCAACAACTAATGAACGAGATGAAGGATAAATGAGAAGGATAGAGAGACTCAGGCAGCCATTTGCAAAAGGAGCAAAAGAGGAAATGGCAAACCTCTTAACCTTTGCTGTTTTAGCTCCCAATTAATCTGGTAGGAGATAAGAGGCCCATAATCCTTTTACGGGTTTTATCAGAAATAATAAGCCAACATATTTCTAAAATGTGTGTGTGCAAACCACTGTATACTAAGCTTATTAAAGATGGCACAACAAAAGAAAAGAAGATCCTAACTGAAATATCCTGTAGCAGATGCTTAGAGAAAAAATAAAAGTAAAATCCAGCCCTTTCCTTGTTCTTCCCTCCGAGGTACAACCCGTAGTTTCAGAACTCCTCTGCTAGATGTTGCATTCAGAAAATTATTTTCAGCTATTCCCAGGGGACCTATCTTCCACAAGAGCTGCATATAATCCTGTTTTGAACCCATTTATAATTCGGCTTCTGCAATGCCCAGTGCAATGACTTCCATGATTTATTTACACGTTTTATGAAAAAAAGATTTGTTTTTCCTTAAACTTCCACATGATAAATTTATTGAGGTAGAGATTAGCTCTTAAACAGAACATAGTTTAAATGGCACAAGTGCTAGAGACAGGAATAGTTAGGAATAATCAATACTACCTATGCCAAAAGAATAATTGAATTGCAGTGGTTTGCCTAAAGACAAAAAGGTGAGACACCATTATAGAGTCATCAGGAAAATAAAGGCTGTTGAAAAGAGGAACAGACTGATTTGTTCCTCATGGCCACAGCAAGTAAGCAGTGGGTTTAAATTGCAGTAAGGAAGCTCAAAGCTGGATATTAGGGGGAAAACCACCCCAATAGCAAGGCTAATCAAAAGCACCGCTTGGGACAGTTGCATAGTTTCTCTAATAGGAAACTGGAGGGGAATCTCTCTGAAACGACATGGGTCTGTTAATCTTGTTTTAGCAAAGAGAACTGTGTTAAGCGACCTCTTAATGTTCCTTCCAGTGTAGTACTACACTATTAGAAAGAAAGTCAACACGCTTCTACTTCAGTGGCTTATTTCACTCCCTCCATCAGCCTCCTGTTCAGTTTCTGACTTTATATGACTAAAGAACACTCAGTTTTCTCTCCCACTCAGCAGAAAATGCACAGCTTTGTGGTTACCTGAAATAAAACGAGTAACTAGACAGTCAAGGTGCACAGAATTTATGGTGGCATTTACACTCTGTTGTGTGACCACATTCAAGTTGCTCTTGCACTGGGACAGTTCACAGACATTGCAGTAACATCTGCTAGAAACCAGCTTTCTGTACTCTCTAAATTCAAAAGACAAATGAGAAAACAATAATCTAGCTTTTTGAGCTACCTTTTTAGATATGCCTTTGCCTTCTGGACAACTTCGTATGGGTCATGATAAAAACTACAGTTCTCAGTGGGAAAAAAATAATAATTTAAAACTAAAGACCCAGCGCCCATCTAAATTGCTTGCTTTCTGACTTTAAATTCAAGGAGTAGAAATGACTGAAACCGTGGATGTGCAGCACAACATGTAGTGAGAATGTAGATTTTGGGGTTTAGCCTTTCTAGGCACATATATTGAAGAGAATAAGGTAATTCTGTATAAAACAGGATTCAGTTTAAATGGATACATATAAATAAAGTTATTTGCTGGCAATAAAAGAATGGGTTTAATCCAAATAGGTTTTCATTTCTGCCTATATTCAGGAAGAGGTATCTCAGAGGCCAAAATTCTTTACAGAGTTGCTTAGCTGCAAATATATTATCTTACGCTGTTGGTATAATTCAGGGATATAATGAAACATCAGCTACTACGTAAAATGGTTGGCAGGAGAGTTCATTTCATATTTACGTGCAAGCATCATTGTTTTGAGTGCTGATATACAATTGCACAAACAATTCTGTTGACTTTTCAATGCAAAGCTGCAGATAGAAATATGCAGCAAATCTCATAATTCTCATAATAAATGCCTAATGTATTTTCCAAACCATTACTCTTTTCTGAAATCTTCCAAAATTGGAAAATACATAAAACATTTATTAGGAAAATCTTGAAAGAATTGGAATACAAGCCAAAGGACATATAATAATTTCATTCATAAACCTTTAAAATACTACATTCTGAAAACAGCTTTTCTTATGTTGCCGCTCAGGGAAAGAGAAGGAATGCTGGAGGACACACAGAAAACATGAAGTGTTCTTCTATTTCTAGACCCACATTTTAAAAATAAATGCTTTGGACTGTGTCTAATACGAAGACCTGAGTAAGTGTCCACAAACAGCAGAGTCTGTGATCCACATTTTATTACACCATGAACTTCAAGAACATACCATTTAATAATGAATGTATGAGAACAGTAACAGTGTTGGTACTCGAACTTCTGCAAACCCTTTTATGTTACCTACATTCATCATTCTGTTACTGAGGTAAGGCATAATTCAAAGTAGATTTGAGGGTGTTGAAGTCGGGACAAATTGTATTCACAGATACATTGAGATAACAGGGACACAAATCCCATCCTAGCAGCAGGGATTTTCTGGAAGGATGAATCTGGAATGAGAAGTAATTCTGCTATAAAAGCTAACTTGTGGTCAGAGCACACGGGTTACATAGAGGCCCTAGGATAATCTATCAATGACTCCATCTAGTTTCATGCACGGGTAGGTACCAGGATCCGTTCTGGAAAATGCCATTGTTATCAACTGTTGGTTTCATACCCTCATTTATTCTTGTTTATTCTTCAGGATCCCAAGAACTAAGCACAGTATCTGGTCTATGGGTGTATATATATGTACCAGGCACACGGCCTCAGCATTTCATCAGCTCCAAATGGCCCACCTTGCAGCAGTCTCACTCCAGTGGGCAAGAGAATGGCTCAAGGTACATTGGAATCTGTCTGAACCGGTCCCACAACGCACAGTCAGTTGCCCTGGAAATGTGTTATGACTCAGTGACAAGGCACATCTGACTGGCACAGAAAGAGAGAAGAATCAGTACTTTTAAGTACACACAGAAAGATCTAGCTTGTAAACAGCAAAGCTAAAGTGGAACGTAAAAAGGAAATGCAGGTGAGGTCCCAAAGCTTCTTCATATTGCCTGTGACAAAAGCAGTCCCACCTGCTCCTGTAGTTTGCTCCTAGTTCTAGCACTTGTGCTGCCACCTTCTTTGTGCCAGCAAAAGTATTTCTGGGACAATTCTCCCTCCCCAACAACTTGCATCAGGGAATGAATCGACTTTAAAGACAGCCCAACAAAATCACCCCTGCCCTTCCCTCCTTTCCCCATGAAAGCAGAGGCTGACTTAATTCCAAGTCCAGACTGGCTCTTCAGCACCACAATGTTGGTGCTGCCACAGGAGGAAGACACAGAATTAGAAACGGTGGCTGAGAGCCGGGAAGAACTGCTTCCTTCAGTGGCAGCAGTGCAGCAGTACCAGTGGACGGGCTCTACTGAGGAAGGCCTCGCCACTCCGCTGCCAGCTGATACACCTTGTCAAATGTTAAATCGTGTAAAGGAGAAATCATCATCCTCTACAGAAATAAAACCAAAACTTTGTAATTTTGGAAAGGTTCTGCAAAAATATCCATTCGCTTTTCCAATGGCCTTAATATCTCCTTGTCTACCAGCTATATGTTTATTCATTATACATTATGTGGTTTGTTATTTTCCTTTATTCCATTTCCTATTTCAGCCTCCTCATTGATTTTTATGCACTTTTGTTTTCATTTGTGTACTTTTCATCACTTCAATTTCCTAATATATCATCAGTCCAATTAGCTACTTCCATAACTTAATCACGCTGAGACTCCTTATTCAGCTATAAATATCATTTTATTACTGCTGTTTTAATGATTAACTGTTATAATAACTATTTTATATAAAATATTTTCTTTTAAAACTTTCCCCATTTCCTTTACTTGTCTGTAATTCATCCCATCCCTCATCATACTTTATATTTTGCTCAGTAAATCTTATATACTCCTAAAATGTTTCCTATACTAAAAACTAATTACCTGGGGAGGGGGTAAACGTTCACTTTGTTTCACCATAAACATAGAGATCAAACATTTCCTCCACATTTAGCAGACTGTCCTTAAGTTGCTAAACGCAGCCCAAAACAGAAGACAGATACTGTCTCTACACTGGAAGGCACAGTCCATCAACAAGTGTGAAAGTACAGCCCAGACAGGGGTTATGAACATAGCACACAGCCCTGCTCTGAATATCAACACCACCAACAAAATACATGTCCAAGTAACACATGAAACCATTACTTCTGAACTGGGAATCCAGCATTATTCTCAACTTTAGTTTCTCTAACAGCAGTGAAATGGTTAATATTAATTTCAAGCTTCTAAATTCTGTATTATTTCCGGCACTTCATTAACTTCTGCAAGGTCTGAGATTATAGCGCTTCTAATTATCAAATATACCAGAATGAAAGTCTCCAAGTCAACATGGATTGATCTGATTCTGCTCAAACTGTAACAGTTTTTGTGTTCTAATTGTTCACATTCTGAGAGCTACGAGATTTGTCTGTGGTGCAAAGGTACAAGTGAGAGCAAGGTCCTCTGTGAGAAGAGCATACACAGATGCTTATATCATCTTATATTGTGTATGCAGAACCTTGACGCAGTATGAATCTAAACAGTATTTTAGGTCATTCTCATGAAGTCAAATCAGATTCACCAATTAACCTTTTTTTCTTTTTTAATTTCCCTTCAACTATTATACTTTTTAATTTGTTTTCATGAAAGAAGAATTAAAAGCGTTAAAGGAAGTACAAAGTTACACATCCAAGTAATTTAATTTACTTATAAAGCCTTCACATACTGAACTTCTTACAAGGGACGGGGGGGGTTAAGGGGGTAGGACTCCTTTGTGGTTTGGGGGTTTTTTTAACCTGCATCACTCATTTCACAGCCTATTGGTTCCCTCTGGTGAGGTGGGCTGTAGCTGTACAGTACCACACTGTTACCAGTTTATACCCTGCACGGACAACCAAAGCTCTTCTGACTCCACACTGTTACAACCTTCAGCTGAGCAGTCTCTGCCTGTAAAACCAAATCTTCCTTTACAAATATTTTCTTAGTTCCTCTTGTTATTTTGCTGTCTTTTACTTGGAGAATTTAGGGAACAGCAATATTCAGTAAGGATGTATTAGAGGCCTGTTTCTGTAGGGGAAAATATCTTTATGCTTCTTGTTACCCAAAATGGAGACCTAAATCATGTTATTGTACAACAGACTGCATTAGTTTAAAACAAGCCAGGTGGACATCAGACTTGCTGTTGGATTTTAGACTCAGAAGCATCAAATCTTTATAAATTGTATTAATATCTGCCAGCTCGAACGTGTGATTGTGTTTTACAAAACGTAAATGCAGTTGGTGATCCCAAAGGATGCCATAAACATGGTTTTGTAAAGTGTGTATGTTCCCTAAAATTGTATCCAGTAAATCATATCACAGATTGAAGATAGAGGTTGGTAATGTAACGATTTGTGTTTGATAATTTGTGTAATAGATAAGCTGCAGTTCTAGTAGCTTTGGAACAGTTACCGTTCAGTGGTAAATACAGTGACTTCTTCAGCTGCCAAGATAGATTCAGAAATGACAGTTGTGCATTATCTTACAAATTCTTTCTTTCACTTTGCTTTTCATTTCACCCATCAGAAAGTAGTCTCCCCCTCCTTAATGGGCTTTCAGCCTTAGGCACCACCTGACATTTATTCAGTAGGGACTCCTTTTACAATCGATGCAGTAGCCCAAAGTTGATGTTCTCCTGAAGTGACCCAAGCTGAACTTCAAACAGCTGTTAACCTCTTTGCAGAAGCGGAGGTGGACAACAGGTTTAACCTGTCTGACTGATCTTTACACGAGGCCCATTCTAAGCACTGATATCCTAAACAATAAGGAAGAGAAAGAATTTGTTATCCAAGATGAGAATGTTTTCAGCAGAAGTCACGGAAGCAGCTGCCATTTAGACAATCCGTATGTGCTACTTCCATCAAACATCTAAATTTCACTTTCTTAAAGACCAGGATAGCAAAACAATCTCACATACATTACTGTATATATGTAATTTTAAGTTCTCTTAAACCAGAGTAATTCCTACCCCCAAAAACCTCAACCCTAATGAACCAAAGATTTTAGTCATGGTCTTCACACAGATTAAGTTCCATCTCTGGTAAGTTTTTTCTTTTCCCCTATATATAATGCTATATATTCTATTGATCAAGAAGCCCGCCCAAAATGAGTAAGCATACTGAAAATCAGCAATTTGCTTTCTCTTGGCCATGTTAGGAAGCTTTAATGCCTTAACTTACATCAGTACAATAACACTTCCTTTGATTTGATACCTTCTATTGCTCTTGTATATTTGGATAGTTCCTTTATTTTTTTTTTTAAATACACAGATCGTTTCCTTCTTACTATCATCACTCTTCTTGTATTCTCTAGAGACTCATGGACATTTTTCTCAGGTTTCAAATTCAAGTAGCTGGCAAGATGCTGTCAAAAACTGGATATTTCAGTATTGTCTCAGGACTTTCTGACATGATAAAAATACCATTTCTTCAAGATATCTTGAACTGTGAAATATTACGAGGCAAAATTTAAAATGTCTTGAGTGAAATGTTTGTTCTGTCCGTCAATGCTTCTATGTTTCAGTATCATCTCTTCCATTTAAGAGTACAAAAGACATCAGTTGAGAGGGTACAAACCTCTAACAAGTCAACAAAAACCAAAGAGTAGTAAAATATATAAACATTTTGCATTAGGTCACCCAATACCATATAGGTACAGTATGTGACCCAAGAGTCACCCAATCCATGCTCCAGAGCTGCTTCTGCACTGACTGGGACGTCACAAGAAACTTTCACATTCTAAATGTCGGGATAAAAGGCTATGTCCAGGGGAATCTGAATGTATGAAAGACCTAGGCACAGCTGTGAAAAAACCCCAAAAAACAAACAAAAAAACCCCCACCACCAAAATTAATAACTCCAGAATGGCTAACTAATATTTTGTAATCTTTTTCTTCTTTTCCAAATCTGTCCCACTATGGAATTTCTACAGCCATTCTAAGAGTACTCGTCAAATACTAACGATTACTGTTTTCTCCATAAGCATGAATGTCTGTGCTTGTGTTTTGTTCCTATTTTATGATCATAACTATGCGATAATTAGTTGTACTTCACATCATACAAAGATAGAAGAATTATTATTATTATTAAAAAGGAGTTAAAAGATACACTCCTCCACTGCTTACAGAGTACCTTTGTCTCTCTGTACATGTTTGTCAGAGGATAAGATTTAGGAGTTGAAAGTATTCTTGTAATCTTAGGTCAACAGGAGTACAATATAAAATGGAAACAATGGAAATATATTAATATTGATTTAGGAATGAAACACTGACAATGCTGAGAAATTCACTGAGAAGGGCAGCGAGCTGTTAGAAGGGGTGAAAACACATACAAGTTTGTTTCTCTATTTTTAAAAGGAATGAACTTTATCTGTATCCTACATCTGTTCCTCTACCAAACCCAGAGTATTTCACACGTTTAGAATAATGAAAAGTATAATAAAGATCATTCTACTCACAAAGCAGAACCTACAAACCTATGGGAAGATATTTGGCCTATTCACAGTCCTGCAAGACTCTTCCCAAAGTCAATTCTTCAAGTCACATCATTAACCTTCTTCTCGATTATTCTTGCCATGTATTCCCTAACAATATCCACTAGTTTAAGATAGCAAGTTCCTTGTGGCATGTTCTACTAGGGGACTAAAGTTGTTTATCATCAGCCTATACTGCTGGGGAGCCTTGGCAATGCTACCATGGGTTTGGGTGCCAGGCTGCGGGAATCATGCCTATTTGCAGTAAACAATCACAATAAACGATGGCAACAGAAAATGATCACAACAAAGTTGTTACAGCAGCATCTTATCTCTAACGGCAAGAAATCATTTCCTCCCTGAGATTGTCTTCCAGTGTTTACAAGATAACAGACAGTAACTGCTCAGTGCTGGTTAGGTGGAAAGCAAAAATTACAGAAATTTCTAGGCCAAGCCTAGGTATGTATGACCCTTGGATTTCCACTACAGACATCTAGACAGTTCCAGCTGTTGAAATTATTGCTAAATATATTTACAGTCTTTGTACAATAAAAAGCTTTATTACTTTTACTACAGGCAGAAGAAAAAAGCTTTAAATCTTTAGTTCTGAAGCAATATCTCCTGTCTTAAAAGCAATGAAGCCTTTCAAGGGAAAAAAAACCCAGCACACTCTAAAAAAGGTGGTTTATGATATTGTATCTTTGTTGCAATTTTGGTTCATATATTTTTATTAAGTGTAACCTTTATATGTAAATGAAATGATTATCTAACACCAAGTACTGTTTTCATAAAATAAGAATAGGTTTTACGTCCTAAAAGATAAAGCAGCATAAACCAGTCAGGCAGCTCAGCATGTATTTGATGGCTGTGAAATGAACTATTTGATTTCCTATTACAGCCTTAACAGTCTGCACTGTACCATAGTCACCAAGCCCATGCGATTAGGCAACTAACCTTTCATCAGGGAGTCAAGTAATATAAAGCAAGTTCTGCATTTCTAATAGGCAAAATACCTCATTTAAAAATCTGAGCTTGGAAATAACCCTCACATCATGAGGTGCGGAGAGGGAAATGGAGATCATATTCTGAAAACCCAGAGAAAGATGAATGTACTTAGCACAAAAGTCTTCTAGATCAAATGTGCTCAGTTTATATGTAAACTGATTTGTTGTTCTCTCCCGCCTCTTCAAGTGCAGCAGGTCATACCTAGGAATGGAAAGGAAACCTTCCCACGTGTGGGACACAGAACTCTGCTCCCTGGCTGGCAGACAGATCCAAGGGTGCATCATGCTCTTTCACGAATCAGGATGTGAGATGTCTGCAGTGGCAGTCTGTCTGACAACACTAGCATTGACTCAAAAAAAGGCTTTTCAGAGTCAAGGGAAACAAAGGGAGTCAAGATTTACGTATTAATTTTGTGTATGGCTCTTATGCTGTCAAGAAGACAACTAAAGCCATCAGTTCAATCAACAGGTAGCATGGAAGTATTTTGAATGAGAGGATGATTTTTAAGATGCGTTTTTCTAATAGTTATCACAACAAAACAAAGCCTGGCAAGCATGGCATAAGCCTTCCTCGCTTAAATTTGAAAGCAGGATAAAGGCCAACAAATAATGCTGCATGTCTGTCCTCACCTGGACAGAAACCTGATCAATACTGGATTTACTGAGAGATGTACAGAAAATGGTAAAATTACCTGACCAATCTACAATGCTTACATCACTCTAATTTTCTCTAAAACTCCTCTTTGGTTCTGGCACGTACAGAAATATAAAGTCTAATTCACTATGGGATCACCTGGAAAGCCCATGGAAGTGTCTTGTTTTAACAGGAGCGAAAGTGGCTAAGAGCCAAAGAATTCAGTCTACTCCAACCCCAGCTGGCAAATTAAAACCGACACTGAACAGCTTTTTGGGTAAGCAGCTGTCGTAACAATTTTCGTTAATAAATTGATGAATAAAATGTTTTGCTCCTAAGCAAGGTTTCTTATTCCTGAACCCACAAACTCTCAAAAAACAAAAAAAAAAGATTTTTTTTTTCTGCACTGGAAGTCCAGCTATTTGTTATATAAATCTGAATCCTCACAGTCCCTCTATTCGTTATCTCTTTATTGTCCTGCTAAGCAGGTGTACAGGACTGAGCACAGTGACTCCTCATTAGATCCTGTAAATGCTACAGCAGGAAAGAAAACTGCCACACACTTTTACGAAACAGTCTATGGCTTCAGCCCTCGTCTTTTTTCTAGTTTTGCATTCTGTGGTCTTGGGCATTCCTTTAATTTATCATCATGAGAGAATCTGTCAATAGAGAGAGTTATGAAAACAAGACAGGACTGGAGAAAAAAATATATATAGATTTTTACCTTGGGTGATTAAATTCTCCCTGACATTAACATATGACAACCTGTTAGAATGATTTGTAAGTCTTTACACTTTTATAAATAGCTTTATCTCTTCATTCCACACGAGGAAAAAGCAAAGTATTATTTATTGTACCTTTCTACCACCACAGCATGGAATATTTCAAAGACTTATTTTAAGTTTTGTGCAAGTCTCTTGATATTAAAGGACTGTAGATACAAGATACCTTCTTTACATCCACTGAAGATTTTTTTTTTAACACTTGTTTTAGTATCTTCTAAAGAAGAGTTCCTTTGGCAAAGTACTGCAGCTACCCTCCAACAGCTGAGGAGGTTACACGTTTTCTCATGGTTTAACTATCTCTAATCCACACAAAGGAATGCTTTCCTTTTATTGTCACACAGTTGTAAAGCTAAAGCAAGCCATCATAATTTCATTAAATCATGCTGAATTACTTAGAAAAGCTGAGAATGACTTGTAATATGTAATGTTTGCTCTACAAACAGACTGAATATTTATAATATTTAGTTTATACCATGTTATTTATTCTTTTAAAAATGACATATTTAGTTTTGTTTTCTTAGTAGAACATAAGGCAAATTATATTAATTAGGCTATTTACATGATTTCCTAAGTTGGAGCAGCAAAAGTTGCCTTTAGCTAGCAAATAATTGGAATTACAATTGCTGAAGATATCACAAGTTTTTTAATTATATCAAGCTCCATCAAGCTCTGATAGGACATTAATAGTTACTTCCCTTCATTGCCAGTGTTTTTTCTCCTCACTAAGCCATTCCAGCATACTCGAAGCCATAAAGCAGAAATATATGACAAGAAACAGTAATCTTCCAATTTTATTCCCCAGACTTCAGGTTTACTGGCATATCCCTTTGGGAACATAATGACAGAGCTTGTCTTTCATAAAGACGTTGGAAATAGATTGTAGTCTGGAAGTTACTGTAAGATTTTGGATGAGCAACCAGTTTTGTTAGAAATAAAAGTGAAGTATGAAAAATACAGAAAAGCTAACGTAGCACAAATGTCTTTTAGCACTGTAGAAAATTCTTGCCAACATGAATATTGTTTTTTCTTTGTTTTCGGAAATCAGAGGGGAGGGAG
Organism: Buceros rhinoceros silvestris; assembly: GCF_000710305.1. Classification (NCBI taxonomy): domain Eukaryota; kingdom Metazoa; phylum Chordata; class Aves; order Bucerotiformes; family Bucerotidae; genus Buceros; species Buceros rhinoceros. The sequence goes on along the minus strand of NW_010419458.1, from coordinate 84,250 downwards.
AAGCTCATTAATTCAACATTTCTTTTCTAAAACACAAGGAAAACTCAAACAAACACAACAGTTTCTATGACAATAAGAGAATTATAAACCATATCAGATAAGGTGGCTGCAATCTGGGCTTACACAAAGCTTGGTTTTAATTCAGTAACAGGCATTACATACTTTCAGTAAAGCTGTGAATAACCTTTCTTCTTTCCAGTCTAGCACTGTTACTCCAAGAACTGTAGACAAAAGACTTGAGAGCGTATAAAGTGCTTCAGAGGCAGAAAATGAACCTGGCTGTAAAACGACCGCCATAATGAAAGAAAGGCT
>NW_010419458.1:79160-83904 GCF_000710305.1 Buceros rhinoceros silvestris | reverse complement strand
CTTGAAGGGAAAAAAATAACCCTGGATGAAAAACCCCCGCCATAATGAAAGAAAGGCTCTTTCAAGCAAAATGTTCCATCATCTCAAAAGAGTCTCCTCTATTTTTGCATTTATCTATTTCTACAGCAGATAGCAAATGCATGCAAAATTTAAGTGAAAATCACAAAATGGTCAGAGTTGGAAGAGACCTCTGGAGATCACTAGTCCAACCTCACTGCTAAAGCAGGTTCACCTAGACTAGGTGAGAGAATGAAAATGAAAAAATGAAAGAATTTTATAAAATTTTTTCATTAAAAAAAAAAAAGAAAAAAGAAAACCCATATCTTCCCCCCTGGAGAGAAGAGGCAGAGCAGGAAGTGTCACCACCCTTTCACTTATCAGAAAGTGCCCTACGATGAACACCTGCAGACTCATGAAATACTTAACCATGCAGGCAGCTTTAAGGATTTTTTTGCCTGTTTCTTATTGTTGGATATTTTTCAGGTAATTCCAGCTCCTGAAATGACACAAAGAGTTCCAACTTTGTTGGAGGTGTGTTTTGCTGAATTTTTCAGATTAAATTTCTAGCCAGTTCTAATAAAAAACTGTAAAATGTAAGAGTTAACCACTAATGATTAGATACTAACCCCTGAAGTTTTTTCTCCTTATAGAACGTCATAATCCAGATTCTTTTTTAAAGAGCTGCAAATAGAAATGCCCCTTCCTAAAACATTATCTGCTAATTATCTGCTAATACATCTCATGTGAAAACCCACAGTTCATGACCTTTGGTGTTTGCCATCTCCAATTTTTTATTGTCACCATCTATATACCCCATCAGAACCTAATTTTCTCACTTGAAACATCACACAATGCCCTACCTAGCCCCTACGGTTTGCACTGATCATAGATGAGAAGAGAGCATACAAGAAATAATTGTTTTTTTTAAAAAAAGGAGGCCAGGGGGAGAGTTGTAGGTTACTTTTTGGTCAAAATGCTTTCTCTAACAACATCAGCACATGACATCCACTGTTGGACCTGAATGTCTGGGAAGAATCTCTTAAACCCACTAGATTATGATGAATACAGAGAAATATTATTAACTGCTTATGCAGTTAGAACTGAATGTTCAAAAGTTTTCTGTTTCTCAGATGCCAGAAAGCTGTTTAAAGCTTGGTGTTGGGCTTGACTATTTCAGAAAATCCATGAAACATGAGAAAAATTGAGCTCCAGTAAACATTTTAAAAACTTATGTTTGGTGGAATGAAAATTCGGTTACTTCTCAGGTTAACTGCCAAGTTTGGAGATTAAATTCAATTACAAGGTGAAACAGGCATTTTTGTTTCTACTTCTAGTGCAAGTTGCAACACGTTGGTGAAGACGAAGCTGTTTCCAAAGCTTCCATTTTGGCTTTAAGGAGAAAAGTAACTGCTGAAGTTTTCAGTCTTTCTTACCTGATAAGTATGCGAGTGGCTCAGAAGGAGTTAGCAAAACAGGGACCTATCTACGAGGAAGGTCACCAATTAAGGTGAAATACAAACTAGGCATGTGAATGAATAGGCGCAAAACTCATTTTAGCCCTTCTAGCACACAATAAATCCATATCTGTCCATTCTTTCTAAAGAGCAGAAGTCATTTTGAACAACATACTATAAAAATCTGAATGTTCCAAATAGATGCGGTTCATGACTTTTTTTCTTTCTGCTGCAGCAACATCAATGGTCTTTTTTGATCTTCATCCTTTGACTTGTCTATTCTGTACCTCTAACACCATGTCAAGGAAGAGCTCTGCAAAGCAGTACGGAAACTAAGAGTCGTGAAAGACAAATGACAACGTAAACTAGAAACAACACTGCTGAGGGTGAGTGTAAATGACCAATTCAAACTCTACTGCCCAAACAGTACAACGTGACAGAATTTTGGGATGGGTGACTTAGAGACACCGGTGTCCAAATGAGATACAGCTAAACACATATGCATTTGTTTCTTTATGGCTGCAGCTCCAGGTAACAGGATGAAACACACGTTGCCCATGACAGACTCCAGACCACAGCCACTATAATACCACCCCGGTGTGCTCTGAGTCCCTCCTCAACTTTTTAACTTATTACCCAAAGCACTAGGAAGGCAAAGCTGGTGAAAACACTTGAACTCATCAAGCCTCTCAAGTTCAATGGCTTTCGCAGCACTTTGGGAGATGAAATAATTTGCCACAGAAGATCTGTCAAACCTCGACCTTTGACCAAAAGTTTTGAAGAAAACTTACTCTTTGAGGAAGGTCTGAAAAAGCATTAAATTAAAAAAAAGAAAAAGAAGAAGAAGAAATCAACTTCACACTATATTCAGAATCATTAAAATCTCTTTCAGCCAGCGGTAGACTGAAGTTAAGGCCAGGTGGTGGGTGACCTGATGTCCTCTTTCTGCCAGTATTTGGTCTGGATAGATCACACATGGCACACAGAGTCGCTGCTCTCGGTGACAGCTCCCAGCATCCGCTGGCGCTCAGACAAGGCGCTCACTTCAAAGATGAGTTCAGGCACACTGGCAGCATGCAGGAGAGAAGGGTATTTTCTCTGGTTTGCAAATGGGGAAGCTTACATGCAAAACGGCTGTAGATTTAAACATTTTAAAACACCTGTAAGTAGTCAGTGCCAGATCAGGGTACACTTTATGCAGACTCCCCACAAGCACATCCTGATGACTGAGCGCCGTGTCACCAGGCACCACACTGCCTGCACTCGGGGAGCACCCACCACCGTCATCGAAGGGGCTTTGAGTACACTGGTACTGACGGTACCGACGTTTGAGCAGGGTGGCCCAGTGAACAGAGCAAAGGTGTACCAGATGAAATAAAGGTACAAGCCGAGCAGGCCCTGACCTCTGCCTGCAGCACTCCTCTCACAGCAGGCTTCAGTGGTTGCTGTGCCACACAACTGCTGGGCAGCATCCCCCAGCTGCCCGGGGAAGCCTCCTCCTCCCCAAGACCCCTGAGACTGAGCCCCAGCTGCCAGCAAGCTCCTGCCCCTACCCTGCCCCTATCCATGGGCATTATCTTCCAGCAGATCCCAGCAGGCTGCTGCAGGGAGTGGGGCTGCCGCTGCCTCAGCCCGCAGGGCTGCAGCACTCCGGGGAGCTGGCCGGCAGAAAGAGGCCACCCCTCACGGTCATGGCAGCTCCTTTGCCGAGGGCAGGAGCGCTTCTCGTGGCTCTTGATGAGGGATTTGTGCTTAACCATGGGGCAGAAGTCGGGGATAGGAGCTGCGTGGAGGTGAGGTCAGTGAGGTCTCAATTATCCTGATTTTGCCCTCAAAATTATGGATGTCAAAAGAAAGTCTTCACTTTCCTGTGGCAATTTGAAGATTTGTGCCCTTAGCCTGAGCTTGAAAGGGGAGAAATGGGAATAAACACTTGATCATTTGACTCCAGAAGGTCAATTGGTGGAGAGAAGAGACTTTTAACTCCAGGCAATTTGCTGTAGACACCAGCCATTTCTTATCATATTGAGTTAATCAGCAATTTCTTTGGTTTTAAGGATTACAGGCACCGATTAAAACAAAGCTCTGCTCTCTTTCTGACAGTCTCGCTGCACAGCCATGTGAAAGCATTGCCACAGAAGTATTTCTGTGAAACAGCATCTTCCCACAAGTGCAACTTCATTTAAATGTCAAGGCAAGAGCCCAAAATATGTGTCCAGGTTTTCACAACATGCACGGAAGCATCTAACACTTCCCTTGTTTCCAGCTCACAACAATACAGTACTATGCAATACTGTTCAGCTTAATCAGAGATTTTTTAAAAAGAAGGCATTTTAAATTACTGCATTATTTTCTATTCTTTCAACCGGGAAATCAAACCCAAGAGTGATACATTTGTTTACCTATCTACAGGTTTCATCCTCACTAAGGGAACTATGCTGTATTCGTGCTGAAATTGGACTTTTGGGGAGTTATGACCTTTGTTTCTCTTATCATTATGGAGAAAATCAATGTATTTTCTGCCTTCATGTGTGCGTACATGCATGCAAAGTTAAGCACTGGCTATTCTAATGTAATCGTTTCTCTGTGAGATGAAAGACAAATTCAAGATACTAGTGGTTTTGATAAATAAAAATTAAGTAAATAAATAAAGGAAAAATTTCAATAAACAATACTCTTATTGTAGGATCTCAGTAGCCTAGATTCATATAAGTTACCCCCAAATTTGCCACATTTCAGTTTGAAAGTTTTATACTGAACAAGCTGACTTACAGTAAGAAACATTTTGAGAAATAGCAGTAAACTTTTTGGACTCATTTCAGGAAAAACACCACAAACAAACTAGAGACAGAACTGAGCCCCAGGCAAGAAGATCTCCAGGAACTGTACTTGAATTATGCTAGCGAGATTATGGAAGTGTTTTAGTAGGGGTATCTGTACAAGAGCAGCTTGGTAACTCTAGCATATCGGTTGGGCTTTAGGAGGAAAAAATTCAGCGTATCTGAAACCTTTCCACTTTTACTGAAGGGTCTATATGCCCCATGAAATAAGGCACCGAGTTCCTCTGTGCCCCAGGCTGCATCTGGAAAACACACACAGTACTTCACTACCACAACAAGAGGTTGTTAGGAAGGGAGGGGGTATTGAATGAATGGGACCAATTTTAGGGAGACAGAAGAATAAGAAATGGACATGCCAAAAGAGAAAAAGCCAAACCCTGACTGGAAGTCTTAAGTACAAGAATTTATAACACTAGCAAGCAATAAAACACAGGGGGGAAGGAATATATT
>NW_010419458.1:71250-78981 GCF_000710305.1 Buceros rhinoceros silvestris | reverse complement strand
AGAAAGTGTACTTTGCCTGGCATGTTCCTCTGGCTGTGAGAAGAAATAAATCTGATTTGGCTAGAATTAGTCCTGCCGTACTGTGTGTTTTGGCCTTACTGCCAGTCTGATATTCCTTCACCAATACAAAGAGGTGTCACAGGCCCTGCTTGCTTTCAGACTGGGAGTAAGGAATAGCCGACGATACAAGCCAACAGCTGGAAATATGTAAAATATACATAAGCTACACTACTGAAATCACAGATCCTTTAAAAAAAAAAAGCAACAACTGATCAAAACATGAAGCATCAAGCCATCAATCAAGACACAAACCCACGTGACATACAGCCCTAAACCAAAAGAGAAGAGGAATAATCAGGGCTGTGTGTTATTTTGGGAAGGTAATGGGTTAGAAAGATATATTGTTTTAAATCAGTCATCAGCTAAAGGAGTGGCAATTCTTTAATAATGCCAGGATTGGTTTTGCAAGTGAATAGACCAGCAAAAAGCTGGCTGGGTGCACTAGTAATCTTCAAAGCTTGATTGCTTTTTCTGATAGCTTTAGAAAATTAGTGGATGAAAGCATGTGTAATATATCTGGTCTGAGTAAAGCACTTGATGTAGTGTCTTACAAAATCTTTACTTGCAAAATTAATTCAAATTGGCTTGGACATGGAGTACTGTCACTTGGATTTAAAAATGGCTGGCTGAGTACAAATAAAGGGTAATGAAAAATGGCAACGTATCAAGTTGGTGGGAGGTGTCTGGTGGAGCTCTCCAGGGATCACTGTTTGGTCCTGTTTATTTAACATCTTCATTAACAATCTGGAAGAGGGAGTGAAACAGCATGTTAATTAAAATGACACATAATAATAAATCAGAAATTGCTACTAATACCAGCAGTAATATGTTACAGAACCGCAGCAAACTACCAAGGTTTCAAGAAAGGTTTAAAGTGTAAATAACAAAGACTTAGCTGAGATGTTATAATTGCTTTCTACCTTTTACATAAAACAGCGCAAAATATACACTAAGTGGGAGTCAGAAGACTACTAACAATCTACTAATTTAGAGCATGATTGCACAGTGTACATAGACTGAAGTAACTGGAAGCTTCCACTGAATAAAGCACTTTATTTTTCCCTTACCAGTGCGTTAAATTCGGTGGTAAAGACTGAGTCAGGTTAGTTCACTAATCTGATGGAAAATGAGTATTTGGGGAGAGGGTTGTTAAATCAGTTTCCAGTTGTTTCTACTAAATATAATGTAAAGGAGGAAATGGTAATAGGACTGCATCTTTTAGTATCATTCACAGTTAAATTGGGTTAGATCTAACGTAAACCACCTCCTTCAGAATAGTTTTATAGATTCATATAACAGCCAAAGTCCAGCATCTTAGAGCGCTGTTTCCGCAATGGCAAGACAGTAGTCTACTGTTATGACATGCTGGATTTACTTTAATTATAAGTACTTCTAAAAATAATCAAATAGATAAGTAAACATGAAGCTGTTCACTGAACAGTGATGAAAATTGACCAGAGACTACAGTGAGTTCTCAAAAAAAGGGTTCTCAAAAATAGGCTGGAACCCTAGTACTGAGGCTGAGATGGTTATTTCTGTTTTACAAACATACATAATAAAAGGACAGCTCTTAAATAATGCTGTTATTATCTCCCTGCTTTGAATGACTTACAGCAGCTTTTCTAAGCTGGCCCTTAGGCTGCAGTACTGCACCGAATCATAAATGTAGACTCATTTTTAAAGGACAGTTTGATGCTACTTCCTAAAACACAAGAAAAAGGAAGAAATCTTTACCACACCCAGTTTAAGTTGTGCTGGGAACTTGTGATGGCCCCAGAAAGAGAGTGATTTAAAGCTATGACACTCTCGAGGTCGTAATGAGACTTCCTACATTAGCAGGAAAGGATTGTAAAACAATTAAGGAGAGAAAAGCTTTGCAGTCCCCACTGTAAACGCTTTGTCTTCTTAGCTTTTTGCCGCAACTCTTGGAGGGCAAAGCCCGAAAGGCAGACAGGAATAGACAGGCGAGCAACTCCATCTGTCCAACAGAATTCTGCTCCAGAATGGAGCTCTGGAAGGTTCCTTGTCTTCACTGAATTGAATCTGTCATGCTTTCTGTTTGAAATGAATAAAAAATTTAGATTTTGATGTCACGTTCATCAGGTAGGTAACTTTCTATTCATAAAGTAGACACTCGCCCGTCATTCAGAGGTGTAAAACATGGATTGTCTGAAGCCAGTAGTTACACTGATGTAAATGAGAACAGAGAAACCCAAATTCATTTGCCAATATATAATAAAACATGATGTATATATAAAGGCATCCAATGCGCTTTAGCTGCAGTGGAAATTCTCTTGGCAGCTGTTATGTAATACTCTAAACCTCTCTTGCAAGGGTATAGCGAAAAACCACAAAAACATTAAAGGTTGTTTAGGTGTCAGCTATTGTATTACACTTTTCTCCACTAATTTATTCTCCATGGTCTTGACCTGAATGCCACTATCCATTAATGGCACTAGTTCTGTTTAGTTTTATTTTTAATCCACTCTTTTTCAGGATTTCTTTTCTCTTGTTGTTTGGTTGTTGGGTTGTTTTTTTTCCCCCTTTAACTCCAGCAATTTGTGAAGCAGCTGCATTGGTCATGAACTACTTGCATTTTATTATACCTACAATGATTTTTAAACAGAAAGAATCTGCTCATGGGAACGCTAATCCTTCCATTATAGAAATAATTAAGCTCTTTTATTTGCAAGATGAAAATCTTCAGGGAACATATGAAAACTAGCAAAGAGCAATTTTTTTTTAAAGAGGAAAAATGATGATATAAACAGGCCTGCTAGTGTCTATTAAACCGTGGCATATGGAAAGGCATACAAACACTTACATAAATCTTTCTCAGTAGTTCTTCCATTTGGCTCAGGAAAAAAAGAAATTCTACAGAACTTTCGTTACCAAATGTGATGGCAAATTCTTGCAAGATCTTTTATAAATCTTTTCAGTATTAATACACTCCCATTCTTTTATGGTAAATGTTAATCTGAAATTGTTATTCCCTCTTTCTAGTCTCTAACTATCAATAGACTGTACTTGTTTGCAAAACACACTCTTCCTCAGGTGAACAAAGCTGCTTATATTAGATTTTCATTCACTTTCTTCAGTTCTTGTTGTAAAGCTGCATTTTATATGTAGCAACTTCTGTCCATAACCTTCCTATATTATTTGGTTCTACATACTGTATTTACACATTCAGGTTCTAGCACACTACCACTCAAATATTTTTGCAAACTTACTGATATAAAAGTGCCGTCCAATCCGCAGATTTTAGCTCCTAAGAGATAGGGCAATACAGGAAAAGTCCTTGACTGGTCACGCCTGGTGAGAACGCCATGGGCAGAATGGAACAGCTGAAGTCACTGAGTTATGAGGAGAAGTGTTTGGAGGACAATATCCAGAAACCATAAGAAAGCAGACTTCATTTTTTTTCGGTTCACGAGACAAGTTGCTTTATACGTGTCTGATTTGAGGCAGGTGGCAGCACGCTGGATTTATGTGACACCTCATGGAACCCGGCTTTCCTGGAGAAGCGTGAACACCTGCCTGCCAATGGGAAGTAGTGAATGAATTCCTTGTTTTGCTTTGTTTGTGCATGCGGCTTTTTCTTTACCTATTAAACTGTCTATATCTCAACCCATGCATTTTCTCACTTCTACCCTTACAATTCTCTCCCCCATTCCCCTCTAAGGGAGTAAGCGAGTGGCTGTGTGGGACTTAGCTGTCTCCTGGGGTTAAACCACGACAGGCAGGAAAGGAAGTGAAGGAAGGGCTAGTCGCTTACAAGATAATCTAAATGGAAAGAATGAAATGAACAAGTCCAGGTAAGAGGAACAGCGAAGGGGAGAAGATGTTATTGGTTAATAACACCGTGACAAAAGGCTTTGACGAGATTCCTCACTTAAGGCTTCTAAAGAAATTAAGTTGCTTGAAGATCTAGGTCAGTTCTTACAGTGGAGGAGAGTTGTTCAAAGGGACCTGCACTGGATTCTATATTCAGAAATGACCTGGAAATAAAACTTTATTGAGTTACAAGATGTTCTGTTGATTCTAATCTATTGATGTTAATAAGAATAAGATTTTATTGCAAGTTTGACAAAGTGGCAATAAAATGGCAGATAAAAAATAATGTTGATAGGCGTAAAAACAAAGCACAAGAAAAATTCTCAATTTGCATCTACGGTGTTGGACTCTGACCGAGCTGTTACTGCTTAGAAACATGTTGCTGGAATCACGACAGACAATTCTACAAAATCATCAGCTCAGTGGCAAACACCAAGTAATTGAATATTAACTACCGTTGGGAACTGAACAGAGAACAAAACTGAAAACATCATTGTTTCAGCACAGAAATCCATTATATGCTTTTGAATCCTTTGTGCATTACAGGTCATTCCTATAGTAAAACAGTAAACCAGCAAAAGTAGCAGTAGACTAGAATAGTAAAAACGGGTGGAATGATTTCCATACAGCTAAACTGGGTAGAGGGGATTTTTGGTGAGCAAGAAGGTTTTTATCAAGACCTATAAAAAGTCCTGAGTGGCATGGAGTCAGTGAAATGGGAGTTACATTTCACCATCTTTTGGAATACAACAACCAGAGGGTATCAAACTAAACTAGCAACTGAGGGGTCCAAAATGAGCAAAAAGAGGAAATACTTACTATAGCAAATAGCTCTTAATATAACACACAGTTTAACAATGAAACTTGTTGCTTCTAGACGCAGTGAATACCAAGATAATGGGAGTAACACCACTGACTAGAAGAGCATGTCAAACAAAATTCCACTGTGAGAGATGATCCTTTGATAAAGATTGCTGGAAGATGCTAGAGTACCACAGTACACTACCTTACCTGCAAAAATATTTCTCCACATACTTGCTATTGGCTACTGCTTGGGGGCTAAAGAGACCTTTGTTCTCAGCTAGATACTGGTTTAGATAGCCTTTGGGGCTTATTTATTTATTTCTGTTGTTTCTTATAGAAAGAAACAACATTGTTGTTTGTTATAGAAGATGGAGAGAGAATTTGCATCCTTTGGGGTTTGATTTTTTTTTTTTAAATAGAATGTGATGTAATAAAATTCTTCAAATGAAATACTAACATAACATAGGGTTGATTTGTTATGTTCTTTGTTATGTTCATACTTCACCAGTGAAGTGTTTTAAACTGTTAAACAGTTAAAATGCAAAAAGGAGGGGGGAAAAATCTATTCAGTAATCAAGTATGAAAGCACTGGAAACCTTGTGACAGTATTTTCTGGCAGCACAGCTGACATTTTTTTCCAGCTCTGGTTAAAAACCAGAGAGGAGAAAAGATTAATTAAAATAATACAAGCTTCAAAAAAGCTCTACTTCATTTTGGGTTTACCTTTTTTCTGACTTAGCAATGTCAGAGTTCCAGATGTGAGGTTGCTGATCATGGCATTTAACAAGCAGTTCTGCTGTTACTCTCTTAAGAGTTTGATTGTATGCTAACCTACAGAGCATCCAACATCTCATTTAACACATACTTGTGAAATACAGTTATTTTCTCTATATATGTCAGACTTGTGTTCAAATGTTGCTTTGGTTGTTGGATATCTAGTTAAACTTCAGCTTCCAGCTGAGTTATGAACTGGGGAAAAACAGGATATGATTCCCCAATACTGACCTAACAGCTTTTAATCCTTCCACAGGAAGGTTTTAGCAGTTCTGCTAAGTGTGTCTAAGGTGCTGCACTCTTCTTTTGCAGTTCCATTTATAATCCGTTTCCAGGCTGAAAAGACAAGAAGGAATGAGAAGTAGTATTTCTGAAAGCACGTTTGGAGGATCTCTCTTAGACTGATATTCAAACAGCCATAGGTGATTATAATAGACTAGGTTGAGGAAGTTATCTTGTCAGGTAGACTAAGGGATTTCTTGTATTCTCTTTTCATGCGTCAGAGTTCCACAGAAATAATCAGATGATGACGAACTATCTAGCTAGAAAAATTAAAAGGTTATTACCTCATGTCTCGAACTAGTCCTTAGGTGACCCATTGCAGAGAATCAAGGCCTCCAGTCAGCCTTAGGGATAGGGGAATCTTGATCTCTCACCCAGTGCATGCAGAACAAAGACTAGTTGCTTTTAATAAAGACTAAGAGCCTAGCAGAAACCTGAGGAGCACCTTATGCAAGACAGTAGGGCCAGAAGTACTGAGATTCAGAAGCCACAGGTCTACTATCCTAAGGCAGATGTGCCTTCATCTGCTTAACAATAGAGCTTGTGTGGCTTTTGAGGATTCCTTCTCCTTAGAGGTGTTTTTCCATGAGCACCATGATATAGATGATGAGCATATGAGTGATCTACAGCAAACCTGAAGTTATATTTAAAATGAATCTGCGGCATTAAACTTTAAAGGTGATTTGTCTTACAGCTTACAACTATTTGTGGTACTTGCCAGTTTGGGGAGAACAGATTTGTACAGTAAGTTATAAGCAATCAGACAAGATCAGTGCTTTTTCTGAGGAGTTACTTGCTTGCAGGAAGTTTTTCTGTGCTTCACATGACTCCTAGGACACAAAGATGATTGTATCAGACTTAACATGCAGATGAACTTTCAAAGGGATAGCGATAGAAATGAGAGCAGCTGCTCTGTTGATTTCCATCATTAGCTGAAGAGTCTTGACTGGTACACAGGGTTCTTCACCAACCCTGACATAACTCAAGAAGAAATAAAAAATTCCTAGAATTCTTTCTCTTCCTTTAATATACAATGATAGCCCCGTAGACATCCTATGCAGCTCTTGAGAAGGATGTGCTGAGGAAATGTCTGAATTCTAACACAGTCAGCATATGAAACAGGCTTTTACAAAACATCATTATCTTACCAGCCAGAATATTTAATTCCTGGCAAACTAATGCAATTTGTGCTGCTATATTCAGTCTTATGGTATGCTGATCTGTGAAAACAACTACCAGTGATACCTGCAATGCCCTGGGGCAAATGTGCCCAAATGTGAAGTTTCCGAGGTGCTATAAGAAGAAACTGCTATGTTTAACCTAATTAAAATATGTTCTAATAAACAGTAAATTAGAAGAAATAGACGTAAAAAGATAGTCTGGTGTAAAACCACAACTCATTAGCTTTAGGCAAAATTCAATATCAAGCACTACCCAACAGGTGAGGGGGTGGCAATCTTAAATTAGCTGGAATAACCTTTTCCTCAGAGTACCCCGTTTCTCTTGGATACTCAGCCAAATAGATATCTGATCGGGAAGAAGACACCTCGTCCAAATCCTTATGGACGGCACATACCTCAAAAGCCTGTTGTTTTGCATTTGCCTGAAAAGACTATCTTGATTTCTCTGTAGCTTCTTCTTCCTTTTTTTTTTTTTGTGGGGTGCAGATTCCCCCAAAAAAGCTGAATGCATCCTTTCCTGTCCCACACCTAAAGAAGGGTGGAGTTGGCTGAGAGGTTCAACTATTTAATTTATAATGTCTATACACGCTACTCATCAGATATGCTGATGTCTGTCTTGTTGAAGTAATTACTAAAAACAGTTGAAGTTTTACATAATCAAAACCTACTATAAAAAAAGGCTATAAAAACCCCCCACGGTTAAAGCTGAATACAATGTGCCCCTGAATATTTACCCTTCCTTCCTTTCAGTCTCTGAAGCCACACTTGAAATATAGCAGTTGTCGTGTATTCCTGC
>NW_010419458.1:66014-71183 GCF_000710305.1 Buceros rhinoceros silvestris | reverse complement strand
TCCTGCTGCTGAGGTCAAACAGATTCTCCATGAAATTCAATGTGATGCAAAACCAATTAGTAAGAGTGGTGTATTATTTTTGTAATCGCTAAATTACACCTGACTGTCAGATATGTAAGAGCATAGCAATTTGTAGAGATAAATACATACAGTGGCTAAACAGGAGATAATGTAAAACAATTGAATTTCGTATCTCGACTTTCTGGAATCACAGGTTCTAAAGCACATATAATCCACTCACCCTTTTATCTGCCTGAATTTAATAGTTTATGCCATTTACTGCGATGCAAAATCATACCAGGGAGCTTTAAAAAAACCAAAAAAACACACAGGTATGCCATATGTATTTGTTGTCATATCCATTTGGTATTGACTATTTTGTGATCATTTTCTCTGCATTTGAAGGAATACTGCATGTTGTACCTGTTGCCAGTGTTGTGATGTTAATCTTTTCCTTAATTTCCAGTGCACGTGGCATGAACAAGTTGCTGCCATCCTTGCCATCCCATGTTACTCTTCTCATACAGCCAACAAATTATTCCATTTATCTTTCCTTCACGCGTTCTTAAAAGGATGTTTCTCTTGGTGAGCACCCTTTCACTCTCCCATCTTAATCTCCAGTAGCATGCTACCAGGTCCATTCTTACTATCTGGCCCAAGTAATTGGTAATTTGATGAAGGATGCTATCTGATTTGAGAACAATTTTATCCAAAGAGTATAGCAGAAAAAAAGACGTCTGTAATTGTGTCCAAATGCTGTGATAAAATCAGGTGCATGTGCACACAGTAATGAAAATATCAGAAAAGTCTGCACTATTGTGACTGTCTATATGAGGATCGTTACATGTGTCACAGGAATGAATCCTCCAGTTTTCCTCCAGATTCTTATAGAAAACTTGAGTTCTAAAGATTTTATAGGTATCTGCAGTTTTTAAACAAATGCTAATGTTTTCTGTCCGTTAGAAAGTTTTACATATATAGAAAGTAACTAATATTTACCAGAAACAGAGGTGAAATTTTTGAATAGTATTGTGACAAGCATGTATTTCACCCTATTATGCATCTTTCGTAGTGAGCATTCATGAAATGTTAGAAAACAGAAATTAAATATATTTTCATCATATGGTGAGGCAAAGCAAGATCTTTTTCCAGTAAACAACAGGTCATCACTGCATCTATTCTGCCCGGGGTGTTTTGCAGGGAAAAGTCTAAATGCAAGATTTGGAAATGTCAGAATTACAGGAGAATGAGGTAAACAGAACAAAGCTCAAGGAGACCTGTCATGTCTGTTAAATGACAGCTGTTTATTTTTTTGTCTGTGCTACTGGTTAAGAAGCATCTGCTAAATGTGAAATTGAGAATTTGGGGCATAGTAATTAAAATTCTGAATGAAATGTGCACACAAAGAAGCAGTACTTCATATTCTGCTGCCTGCAGGCACGTAGACATGAGCATGAAGGAAGAAGGTGAGTTGATTTGGAATTCTCCATCTCTATGAAGAAAACCTAGCTTGCTCCTGCATAGCTGTTGCCCAGCTGGGAATTTGCTAACTTCAAAACTTTGTAGAAAACCAAGAAGTTCCAGTAACGAACTTAAATCCAAATGAAGCATTATACTTCTGCTGCACTGAGAATCAGCACTCTCACTTAACTAGTCTTACCACACCCATGTTAACAAAAGACAAAACAAATCTTTTATCTGAGGGCAAGAATAGACATAAATCATTCTAGTTTAGGTGAACTGACTTGGGGAGGGGGGGTGGTGGTGGAGGTGTCATTGCTGTTGTTAAAAATGAAATCACAACTGTTAGATAGTTGCTGAAATACTGCTGGTAATGTGGGAATTAAACAGAAAACATTGAGCAGTGCACTTGCCATTAGGTTTATCTGTTTGATGGGGTTGGTTTTGGTTTTCATATGGCAGCAGTGTAATATTTGCTGTCAGGTAAGCAGCTTCCCTCAGGAGAAGTCCACAGTCAGCAAAGCAACGAAGCATTCGTGTGCAGCTCTAAGTCAGACAGCTAAGACCCAGGCAGCAGACACGCACGTTCCCCTATTGTTTGGTATTAGACACTTCTGTGTGCCGCCGGTGCCGATGCTTCCATCCGCCGTGAATCAGCTGCTAGAAGTCCCGTATTTCCCCGTGACCGAGGTAACTTTGGCACTTCAGTCTCTGAATCAGTATTGACATAAAGGGACCTGATTTCAAGCGCTTTGCTCCCCAAGTTGAGATGCCACAGTCTTTCTAGTAATGGATTTTGTCATCATTTATGATATAATATTTCTTAAACGTAAAAATCTGCAATGTCCTCAGAATTCATGAGAGAAAATGAAGAGGAACCCTTCTCACATGCAGGGTTTAAGTGGAAAGGAGAAGACAGAACTCTGATATAAAGCGCGCACGGAGCATTACTGTAGGTGCTGTGGACTGTGTTATTCTCTGAACGTCATGTGGTTTCAGTGAAGGAAGTGCCCCTGTCTAGACGGGATGAATATGCTGTCTCCCATACGAAATCCATCTAGCACATCAACAAGATGTACTTCGTGAATGCGAACACTGAAAACACCCATACCCAAGGAGAACAGAGTAGCAGAGTGCTTCTCTGTGTAATCAGACCTCAGCACAGACCTTCACGCAACAGACAGCACAGAACTATGCATTTAACGTAGGACCGTTGGATTTGTTGTTACCATTTTATGTGTTTGGCTTATTAATTTTTCACTTCTGTGTCTTCTTGTAATGGATATTACTGAAAAGCCCCTTATATTCTTAATTCTGAATTAATAAGCAGTATAAAATATATCATTGCCCCAAGCTTTCAGTTCTTTTATAATTCTTTTGAATTGCTCCCGTGCTTTCCCGCTTTTCAGAATTTATGGACTTGGCCTCACTGACTAGGTTTAAAGAATTGAGTACTTTATAAGTTAATGTCCCTACATAAAAGAGATATGAAACAAAATGATCTGTCAAAAGTCCATATACATTGCATATATTGAATATCTAGAAAGATACTGAAAGTGCCATCGAATGGGGAAGTTACTTAAAACTGAAATAACTTCTATAATAGCCAAGTACTAAATGAGTAAGGAGAAACTTAAACTTACATTAAAGCTCACAGAAAAAAAGACAATGAGAAAGAAGTTTGGACTGTACTTGGTCAAATTATATATGTTGGATAAAAAAACCTTTTATGACTATCTTTGAGGACAGAAAATATCAGTAATACTAAAATACAATAAAATACTGCTAGCGGTCCCCAGATTTTTTCTGAAGATGTCATCCTTGAAACTCAGATCCTGAAATAATATCTGAGCATTTAATTAGAAATCATACTCTTAACATGAAATAAAGGTCCTATACTGTCAGTTAGACTTTTTAATAGGTAAAATGAGACCATAAAACCATTTCATCTTATGAATCAGGTGTATGAACAATGACAGAAATGAAAGTAAATAGAATTTTCATGAGAAGGGCTAGAGTAACACCTAGTGTGAAAAGCAGTCCCAACTAGCCTAAAGCCACCCGGTGAACAACTGTGGCTTCCCAACAGTTACAATCCATTGGTAAAATACCTAACACGAATTAAGCTGCTACTACTATGTTCTTCTAAAGAAAAAAAGAAACTGTAAGATAGCCGCTGCGACAATTTGTGGAATCTGTCTGTGCAACCTTAAAATTTTTTATCTTGCCATAAAAAGATCTCAAGTAATACTCACGTTACTGTTTCAAGGATTATACATTTCTATCATGGGCTTGTCTGAAAATACTGGAATTGCTTCTTTTAGCTAAATATCTGTGTTGGAGTTATGACAGAAGTTCAGGCCAACTCTCGAGCTTTTAAATGCTTGAGAGGTACTCGTAAAAAACGTGTCTCCAGCTGCCTTGCTTGCCCAGTAATGTGTGAACTTCACTTATTATTTTGGACTAAGAAACATTGTAGGCTACTTGGAAAAATTAATAATTTGGTAAATAGAGACAAGTACACTCTCTAACACTGATAAACATGATTAGGAAGAAAAATACCAGCAAGTGAAAGCACAGGATTTCTTTTCCCTCTCTTGAAATTAGAAGCTCAAATATTTTTTGGAAAAAGTTGTACATTTTGACTGATGATAATGCTTTTTCAACATAATTATGGCAAGCCCTCTTAAAAGGCAATTAAACAATAACAATCAGATTTAAAAGCAGAATTAAAATGCAATTTAAAATGGTTTTAAGGGAAACTGCTAAGTTATTAAATTTCTGAGTCTGAATAAATTGTTGTTCCAAACCCATTTACTTTTTGCTTACCTGAATGATAGACTAAAATATCTTTTAAATGTACTGAGCTGCCCTTTTATCAAAGTAAGTGGAAAGTCGCTACATTTATTCTCTGATATAATTCAAAATACAAGGCTAAATTCTCAAAAATGATAGGTTTTATTCTTATTTTCTTTTTCCCCTCAAGCTTATTTTAATCAGTTTTAATCTATTTGATTGATAGTATAACTGAGAAGATATAAATAATATTGTTCTGAGAAGTAATTCAGCCTCTCACTCTTTTTTAATAAGAAAATTTATCTTCTGTAGTAACAGAAAATATTTTAATTCTTATCAAGGAAGTGAGTCGCAGTGAAAAAAAAAAGCCAGGTAGCAGAAAGCCTGAGGTTCAACAGAATTACTATGTTTGAAACATCCCCAAAACCAGAAAATGATAATGCTATGATTATGGACTTAATTAAAATAACATAATTTAAAATATAGCTGAATGTAAGGTAGGAATAACACAGAGTTTCTGACTTAGCATTGCAGAGAACTAGAGAGATGCAAAGACTAAAAATATTACTCTTATTTATTCAAAAAATCTTCAGCAGAGAGAAAAGGCCACTTTTCTGTTTTCACCTGTAGACTAGAAGATTGGTTCATTTTGTATGAGGGGATAAAGTTAAGGAGCTGAGGATGTGAAAATGTGACATTCACAAAATTTTAATTTGATAAACTCCTTAGTTTATCTTTCTGTGGCAGAATGATAAGAAAAATTAACATAGTCCAGCAGAGTGCAGGTCAATGAATTCATTCTTGCAATGGGAAAATGAAACAAAGTTTGTTCATAAAGTATATGCCTTTCCCAAGGCAAGTGGTAAGAATAATACTAAATTCTTTGGTCTGAGAATTTCATTAGAAAAAGAA
>NW_010419458.1:63383-65606 GCF_000710305.1 Buceros rhinoceros silvestris | reverse complement strand
GGGAAAGAAAAAGCATGAAAACTTTTATATTCATGGCAAAAGAACGGGAGGGCATCATGGCCAGAATAATATGCAAGAATAACTTGGATTTAAGATGAAGAACTTCCAGAAAGAAAGTTAATATTTGTATTAATATTGGCACAGTAAATTCTGTTTCAAGGATCCTGAAGTAGCAATGAATTTAGTGTTAAATTTAATACTAAGAAAAGCAGTATGAAAGAGAGAGGAAAAATATAACTACAAATGGAAATACTGAAAACATTTTACTCACACAGTTCAAATTGGCAGACATCAGGTGACAGAGACAAAGGAAGAGTCTGTCCAGTGAAAACATGTCTGCAGAAGTATGGGAATTCAGGTTATTATGACTTGCCAAACACAAAAACCTTTATTGCCATTTCCAGCAGGAACACTTCCATGTTCTTTACGAAGCTGTGCTTTCAAAAGCTGGTTTTTAATGACTGGTTTGAACTGATCTTATTAAAATCTCCACATTTTTAAAATAAAGAATTCTGTTGAATATGAATAAAACCTATTTATTAATACGCATTTTAAATATTTTTACTGATAGAGTCAGCAGCACAGATGTTCCATGACACATGACCTTTATGAGTGCACTATATATATGATACTTGATTAGAATGCGGAGCATCACCCTGTCAAACGTAACAGTTGCCCCTTCTAAAGCTGCGTGTGAACTAACTTAACGCTCCTATGCAGCTCGTGTTGTCTCTCCTCAAAGCAGTAGTGGACTGCCCTGTCCACAGGGCGAGTTCCGAGGGTACGATAAGATGAAGATGAAAATTAATCCTTCTCAAGTTTGCCTAATGTATGCAGCTGATCGATAATGTGTCTTGGGACATTTTATATATTAGGCAGGTTTGAGCTCAATTTCAGGCCCATACGCACAGCTCCTGTGGTATCTGTTCTGTGCTTTGTCTAAGTGTAGCTTGGCTTAGGCGCAGTGGAGGTTTGTTTGTCCTAGATATTTTCATTTGTTTAGTACCCAACATGCAGCAGTAAAATGTTCAATAGAAGTTCCTAATGGAAGTTGTGTTATTAAGGCACCAGAGTTTCATAAAAATGAGAAATTAGTGTTATTTAATGTACATTACATCTATTGTGTTGCAACATTACCAAAAAGAAAACGTTTTTGCGTTTAACTGAAAAAAGCTAGTGACTGACACCTTAAAAGCTTGGAGAAGGTTCATTCGCTTGTAGAAAATGAGTTCATTTATATAAAAAAATTGATTTTAAAATATGCTCTAACAATAATCTTATAATATCTGCTAAGACAGTATCCTGCTAATTTTTTTTAAGGCTTATAGTAATTCAATATATTCAATAATAAGGTTCACGTAATTTATCAAGTGATCAAATTATATCCTAACAATTGGTTGTAAATCAGATATAATTTTTTTTCCTTGCGCTAAAATAGATTTTACTCTTGTTTAGAACATCCGGGTCTCAGACTCATGCTCAATCAAAAAGTACAAATATAATCAAGGGGATTCTATTTAGCTACAAAAATCTCATAGAAAAAGAAAAAGTAAGTAAATAAAGGACTGAAAGCAATCTGTCTGGGAAAACCTGGAAACCAGTCTCTGAAAGTACAATTGCAGAAGCTGTAGATGTCAATTATTTCTCCATAGCGAAACTTGGAAACTATTGACAAATGCTACTTGAAGTTGAATCCAGATACTCAGTTCAAGAAGTGTTAGGATTGTTTGGTCAAGGAATATAAATGGTATTATACTCATCATCACGGCTTGGCTTCACGGACGAAGATTCGGGAAGGGCTTTCCCCATGCTTACTGCAGGCGCGCTGATGGCTGAAAAGGCCAATGCGGGATAGGCAAGTCCGGTTGCAAAGAGCACACCGGCAGGTCTCCTTGGGTGGTATAGTCGAGGCACGGTTCTTTCTGCGCTGTCTTTTCTCCTCAAGACTGATTCTACGCGTGCTCTCAAAGGAGACAGCGACGTTATGTATGGTGTGTCTCCAAATCTCCCGATTAGAGGCCAGCATGGACCACTGATGGTGGTCAATATGGCCAAATATTACAACAGTAGTAATAACACCATGGACCATTTTGATGAAAGCAACAGCTAAAAAATTTGCTTAGCCAGCTGTTATTGCCTACTAGCAGTCATTAATAATAATTTTAAAATTTATTTTTATGACTATTTCTACCTGTCTCTGTATAGAGCAGCTTTAGAATGAGC
>NW_010419458.1:62849-63214 GCF_000710305.1 Buceros rhinoceros silvestris | reverse complement strand
GCGGCAGCCGGTGGCGAGTTCACCGTAGAACACAATCTTAGGGAGGCGGTGTGACGGGTTGTTAATTACCCTTCCTGTGTTAGAACAAAAGCAGAGACAGGCAGTCGCCAGGACAGGAACCTTAGCCCTCCTTCCACCTCCGCTCAGGTGCTTGTGCCCACAGGTGTGCACAAAAGCAGGGCTTTGGACCCCTGTGGAGATGGTGCCTGTGAGTCTGAGTTTTGCTGAAAACTCATTTACTCCCCATTTCCGATATTTGACCACAGTGCACGTCCATCTACTATATATAAACGGGAGTCTGGTCGAAGAGGCAGCAGAAGGCAGCAGAAGGCAGCAGAAGAAGAAGAAAGAATTAGGAAAGCAGA
>NW_010419458.1:61656-62094 GCF_000710305.1 Buceros rhinoceros silvestris | reverse complement strand
TGGAGACGTGCCCTGCCCAGTGCAGCTGCGTTTTCAGCAACATGGCCTCAATGCTGGTGACCTCTGCCTGCTCAAGGACAGCGACATTAGTCACGTAGCCAGTTATACTACTTACATGACAAAAGAGCAATAGGCAAAATCTCAATTCTATAGCTGAATGTTGATTCTACAGTAGAATGTATCTGGTTTATTATTATTATTATTATTCCATGTTTATCATAATGGATCTGGTTATTTACAAAGGATTATATAACTCCAATTTCATTTTCCAGTTTTTTTTCTTTACAGTAAAATTCTTTAACATTACCTCAACAGACAGAAGAAGGGTGAGCAAATTCTACTTTTGTTACCAGAAGCTTTCTGGGAGAGTCTGATTTCCACAAACCAGTCTTAAATATTTTAGACTGCCTGTTCCCTCAGCAGCGGACCAGTGATGGA
>NW_010419458.1:40839-61463 GCF_000710305.1 Buceros rhinoceros silvestris | reverse complement strand
GTGTTAGCACTTGAACCGTCTTCAAAATATTATCTCTGAAATCTTGATATCCAATGGACAAAGTGTTTTATAGGGTATATGGTGACAGCTCAGCGTCTAAAGCAATGGGAAAAAAGAGCCCAAACAGGTTATCTATTTTCTCATGGCCCTTGCTACCTCCCTTACTCCACAGGTGGTAATTCTGTTTACTCTCTTATTCTGTACAGTCTTCCTGACCCGCAAAAGCTTCATAGCTTATTAGTAGGTTCAGTGTTACCCAAGCAGCTAGGTTTTATGTATGTCAAATGCTGTAAAAAGACAGATGTGAAGACGTTTTTCTCTCACTAAGGCAAACTTTGACGTAACTTTTAAATTGAAGGTGCCACCATCTTTTTAATACTTAGTCTACATAACCATATAAAGCAAACCAAGCTGGTCTTTAAATCACTGATTAGAAGAAAGGCAGTCTGAGGTAGTAGGAAACAGAAGGGACTCTTTTAACTGTAAATGTGTTATAAAAGAAAAAACAAAGGGGAAGGTCTGCCTTGGCTCTGTATCTATGATGTTTTAAAAGGATCTAATTTTCATATATGTGAAGCATTTTCTTATGCTTTATTTATGTTCATGCTACTATAAGCTGATGGTGTCCTGGTCTTAATTTTCCAAATGGCTGCTCTTTTGACTGTGTTTGTCTCAGGGGCAGGAGGCAGCAAGAGGGTTATACCAAACTTTTTTAAACTTCCTCGTTATGCTAGTGATTACTGTATTTTGCTCAATGATTCAGTTTTAAAGGCAGCATTCTAGTGAGGAGATTTACAGTTTACAGTTGGTACAGCAAACAAGATAATTGAAGTTGAATGAACAAAACACAAAGAAAGGTCAGAATTATTCAATATATGAAGTTATAATGTGAAATCCCACAAAACTGTCTAGCTTGCAAAAAGTAAATCCATTCTGGGAGATGTTGTTGTACATTTCTGTCAATTAGGTTTTGTCAGTAGCAAAAAATCAACATAAAAATAGAACTGTTGAAGCAGGAGAGATTTCAGAGCAAAATGTGTTGACTTACCAACTGCTTCTGTTATGCAGCCAAACTTGACTGGGACCCACACAAACCAACAGTATAATTTTGATTGCCATCCTGTTTTTTCCCTTCTCTCACACCCAAAGGAGGACGACCAAATAGCACATTTTAATGAGGGCTGGAGTATCTCTTGGTATATATTTATAACTTACAAGAATTGCAGTAGTTCTGAGTAAACAGATACAGTGTTGTCTGATTGTAAATAGCAACCAAACTCCACTAGCAGAATTCCACTGCTCAGTTGACCTTTGTACTTCAGAAGAAATTCCCTAGATCTTCTTGTCTAGTAGATACATCTAAACTAGTAGAATTGGAAGGACTTCTTCTCATATGTAATGTTTTGACCTGACCTTGTGAAGCAGTTCAAAAAGCCAGCATGTTACTCTTCAACTTTTGTACCATAAAAAAAAACCCCCAAAACAACCAACAAAACCAACAAGCCAACAAACAAAACCCTGAAGTCAGTATTTGGTACTTGCAGGTGTGCTATGCTGGGGAATTTCTGAAGATGATACAGACATAAGATTAGAAAAATGGAATTAATGGTGTGAAGTTCACTAACATTTCAGCTGACATTTTCATACATGATTTATACCTTTCCCACTAGTCAGATGATGGATCAGTCAAACTATTGTAGCCTGAAGCAGGAAAAAGTGGAAAAGGTGTATGTCCTCTGGCTTAGAGCTTTCCCTGGGGCAACTGAATGTGTTTTCTACACTCTTAACAAAAAGTAAAGGGGGGAAAGGAGTAGCTTGTAGAAAAACAGAATTACAAAAAAAAAAAAAAAAAAAAAAAAAAAAAAAAAAAAAAAAAAAAAAAAAAAAAAAAAGATCAGTTGAAAGAAAAAATTTTTAATCCAGGTAAATATTTTGCACACATTGTGACAGAATCAAATGTAGAGTAAAGGCACTTGAACTCAGAACTGAAGGGAACAGCAGTTTTACTTCTATGCATGAACACCAGTCTGTTACGGTAGGATTGTTTAAATGCCATGTTTCTGATCTTGTTTGATTGTTTTTTCAGGCTGTAAGGTATTTAATTGAATATGGAACTAAAACTAGCTTGTATTTGGTAGGGAAATGCAGCGATAGAACTCTGGTACCAACAGACCTCAGCATGACCTGTTGAAATTACCAAAAAAATTATTTTGGGGGGGAAAAAAAAATGTAGAGAGAAGGATGGAAAAAGTCATATTAGCACAAAACTTTCTTCTGTTTGCTATGGGGATAAAGTTTTCTAAACTTACATACTGCAAATCAGAAATCATGCCAAGGAAGGTCATTTGTTTAGGTTAGAGGAGACAAACAGTCTTCATCCTAACAAGCATGCCCGTGTACTGCTATTTGCTGAATATCAAAGCACCCAGCAGAGAATGTCAGCAAAGGACAAAGATTGTCTCCCCTAAGAGTGCCTATAGTGAAAGTCCTGCAAATTTCAGGTAAACAGAAAAAATCTTTTGACACGGTGAAGCTTCTAACAACACACATCCCATTCGAACCTCAGACTTATTAAAGCCAGAGAGTGGAAAGTATTCACATCTGTTGCTGGAAGGAATACTGTGAAGAGCTGCTCTGCACACCCAATGGCCATCAAAGTCCTGTTGAGAACTGATTGAACCAGAAACTTCCCCACATTTAGATCACAGCTAAAAACACCAGTAAAAATAACAAAACAAAACACCTTCCTGCCCCCCGCAAAAAAACAACCGGAAAAATCCCTAATGCAATGACCAACATACCAGCAGAGCTGCTAAAAGCATCAAATAAAAATCAATTCGTGTTTTCCACATGATCACAAAGAGTCTGGATCCATAAAGCAAAGAATTAATATCATGCAATTTTTGGTGCAAAGGTATGTTACACTTTTTTTTTCCAATAAAAGGCTTCTATAACATCCAAGTATAAAACCAAATGCACAGGGAAGAATTCTGCAGTTCTGTCAAAAATGTGCATTGAAGTTAGTTTGTGTCATATGAGCAAACAAGGAACAGATCTTCGTTACCAGATGAGTTTATTTAGATTCATCTTTTATGTGATGTAACTTTAATTAGTGAGAGTTTTCTTTAATGAATTTAAAGATTGACTACGCAGGAAAGAGATTGTTTTGGACTTGTATCAAATGCAGATTTATCTGCTTCCTCATATCTTTGGGGATTCTGAAATTTTAAACTAGCCTGAAATTTCTTTAGAAGTCTTTAAGTGTATTTTGGTAACATTATTAATAGAGTGTCTCTAATTACTGGGTGCTTTCAGTGTAATTATGGAAATGTTCCTGGTACACAGTATTAATTTCTTCCAGTACTTTTAAGTTTGTGCACTGATGTATAACACATTCTAACGCTATCCACTAATGCAACCAGAACTGGGCTGAAAACACGTATGTTTTACAGAGAGAAAGAAGATCAGCGAAGAGGTTTAACGGCGTGCTTTCTGCAGCTTAAAAAAAAATACCCAGTTTACGCCATTGCTGTGTTTATTTGTACAGAAGACTCCATTAAACGTTTCTACTCTCCCCAGTATCTGCTGTTGGAAGATGTGGCAGAGGTTCATCTATGTTTAAGTAGAATCTAGCAATAGTACAATACTGTACTCGTTGCTGTAGATACTTGGGAAATATGTTTTATCAATTATGAATTTGATACAAATCCAAATACCTGGCTTTAGGGTAGCCTGTCCCTCTAGCTCTTATCTAAACCTTTATAATTTCTTATTTCCAGAGGCAAAATGACATACCTGCGATGCATGGCACCTTTCTGAAAAAGCCACCAAACTGCCTAAGAAGTCGTTTATTTACATTCTGAGTTTCAGCACAGAAAGAATTGTCAAGCTTGTGATTGTTTATTCTGTTTTAGGAAGAGAAGATTGAGTGGAAATGCACATCAGCCTTAATGAATAACTCAAATAAGACCTTCTTTTTTGTACACAAAAGGGAAAAAATTTTTTTCATTTCAGATTAGAATGAAAATAGAGGAGAAAACAGCTTTCTATCAAAGTCAGTCATGTATTAGTCTCTGTTACAACCATCAGACTCTTGACCCCAATTTCTAGAGAAATTAGAAAAGAAGAAAGAAAACGAAAAGGCAAAAATTTTTTTTCTGTACTTATATAGATAGATACATCAGCAATGAAGATTTTTAAATTCTGGAACTGAGTCTGCTGGCCTCTTGCTTCACCCTGTATGCTGATCTAATTACTCAATAAAGTATTCAGCTGGCACCTGAGAACCTCTGCCCCACCAAAAAGTTCTAAGAAGATTTTGAGCACTCGGTTAATGCCCCTTTCTGAGCAGGGGTGAGGTGGGAGGTACATCAGACTGCTATACTAACCGTGAATCTATACTGTGGGTCAGCACTGCTCCAGGGTGCACAGCAGAGCGTTAGCCTCTCAGTTCTCCCCATCTGCACGAAAGCTCTAGGCCAGGAAGAGACCCACACCCACCACTGTGGCACAGGACCAGGAGAGAGTGGGGAAGTGCTCCAGCCAGGCCCCTGATGGGAATGACCAAGGGCTGGGCACGGTGCATGTTCGCTGCCAGTGGACACCGGCAGAATGAACTCCCTGGAACCAGCACAGAGTGGCAATGCGGGCTGCCGTACTAGCAGCGGAGTGTTTTGAATATAATAATGATTAATAAATATTATTATTATTATTGTCAATATTTTCCCTAAAGCTCCAGAAAAGTAATTGATTTAGTAAAAAATTGCATTTTCAATGCTTTTGTCAGCTCTGCTTAACAGTTTTACTGGTTTGAATGCTGATTTGCAGAGCTGACTTTTTTTCACCCCCATGTGTAGAGGCACAGCATTACAGCTTCCCCGCTGTTCTGAAGGCAACCTGGTATCTCACAGAACCACTTTTAGCCCAACCCCCCAAACAATTGTTATGATCCATAAAAACAAGAATACCTCCTTATCTCTGGAAGAGTTTAATTAGTAGGAAAAGTTACATTTTAAAAAGATGATATATAATTAATAACTCCAGCAAAGGTGGACAAAGAAGAAAGAGACAGTAGTCTTTGTACAACCTTAAAAGCATTTAACATGCTATTTATCTAAAATTAACAATCAAATTGTGTAGTAATAAGTGGGAGAAAAGCTCAAATGATATCGCTGACTGTGTTTTATGAAAGGTGTTTTCACTGGCTGTCTATGGCTTCTTACTGCCTCCGAATTTTTCTTTTTTTTACTTAAGAGCTTCACTGTCATGCCTGAGAAATGTGTTTGTCAGGTATTGTTTTCTCGCCATTCCGAAGCATGTTGTCAAAAAATAAATTACTGATACATAAAAGATTTATAAATTTGAGATACCTTTTCCATTCTTATGTTGATAGACCGTTGGTGCAATCCTAAATGTAATTTTTTGGGGTCCATTTGTTCAGCTCAGTTCGTGAGCAGCTCTGATGTTGAACTTACTGTATTTACACAAGATTTGGGGCAGAGAAGGGAGACGCTTTCATTTTTCAGGAAATAGTATCAAAGTTTGCTGTGCTGTAGATAAAAGATGGGAGATAAGAACATTAACTAGAGTTGCAAATTCCTTCTCAATACATCCCTCAAGACAGTTTATTTCATTTTTTTCCCAAGTTAAATGAGTTCAAACCCTTTACCTAGTATTTTTTAAAAAGCAGAATTATAAAAATGGATTTAGAATTCCAATAACAAAATGTATGCATCCTCAAACCTGAAAAAGTTTTCTTAAAAGACTCCTTTTTGTCTGCTCAGTCTTCTTTTCCCAGTTTTTCTTATTTTTAACCTTACTACAGCATCAGTATCTATTCAGCAGTTAATATTGATTCGAAAATTTCCTCAAAGGTGCAGCAAACTTTAATCGATTATTTAAAAGCAGATGCAGGTACTCGGAAGAAAGGTGTTACGGAAGACAAAAGCACACGAGAAATCCACCTTCCTTATGGTTTCATCAAACAATTAAAGAAAGTATCAGACTTGTGCGTTTCCTGAATGAAGTTCAGTGAACTCACTGGAGTTACAGAAGGAGACAGTTTAATCCCCCTTTACTTATTTGATACTAATGGATTACACTCACTTTTTAAACCTAGTTACCTAAGTAAAATCTTTCAGCAAAACTAAAAATTCCTAAAAAATGAAAATGAGTTTCTACTGTTTCCCTTCAGGTATGTCCTCTAAACTGAAAGCTTTAATAGAAATACATATTACTGAAGTGAAATAGCCTTAGAATAGAATTTTATACAGTTTATCTCTACCGTCACCACCGTACTCTTATAAGACCATCTGCAAATTCCGACGGTGGATTTTCTTCCCCTCAAATATTTTACCCCCTTTTGAATGGCAGTTGGGCCAGAAGCTCAAGGTCTCAGTTGAACCTCTCCTTCCAGACTGTTAGTTTAAAATTATTTTTTTCCACATTAAAATCCAGATGATACAAGTCACAGAAATGTTACAGAATGCTTCTGTCCACACACAGCATTTATGAGATCAGACTGTTTACTGCTCTCCTTTTCAATAGATTTATGAGAACTGCGTTCAGCGGGAATCCCCTCGCTACAGGCATGGTTGTACAAAAGCACCTCGACTATTCTCTAATTGTAAAACAACTTTCAAAACACGTTGGTAAAAATAGTCCCACTGGGAACACTGCTCTGACAGAGGATTGGCCAAACAGGACAATGCTACCATTTTATTTTTTTCTTTTTCTCCAATCTTCTTCAACACGACTACAGGAATGATACTCACTATTTCTCTTTTTACACTGTTTATACAGAAAGAGGAGTAAAGATCCTAGTTAAGATCCAGTTAAAACTCTAGAATTAGAAGACAGACAAAAATCATGTCTTGCTTCGCTCCATAGAATTTTTGAGGATACACACTATAGGAATGATGACATTAAAGCTTGCACGTGTTACCCAACATGACTCGTTATGAGATCCTTTGCATTCATTAATTATTTTTGCCACTTGAACTGAAATATTCTGAGTTTCAGAGTAAACTTCTAGCCAAAACAGTTAATCTGTTACACAATGAGTCTATTTCAACGTTTTCCCTGAATTAAAAACAAAACAAACTCTCAAAAAACCAATAAAAAATAAAAAAAACCTAAAACCCCTCCCAAACTTCCTGCAGAAGAATCTGTAGTTTGCTTATGCTTTGCCGAGAGATTTGGCTAGTACCATCTTCACATCAGTCCTGCCCTTTACATCATACATTGAAGAGAATGGAAATAATTAAAAAAAAAGATCCAAGTTATAAATCCTGTAAGAATGATTGGTTGTATTCATTCAGGAGACTTTTGACAGACCTTTGCAATTAACAAGGAACTCAGACCACACGTGTAATTTCATTGAAGACGTGATTTTTGCTGAGCATCGTACAACAAAGAACCGCATGGTAACCTCCCCTGTATGATAAAGGCTCGTCCAGGTTGATGGTGCAACTAAGGACAGTAACTTTCTCACGTTCTCAATGTTGCTCCACCGTCAGGAGTCATAAATGAGGAGGCTGCCTAATTTAAATGTAAAGTGAACAGAAAACAGACTAAGTAAATAGGAACAAGGTTCCTAGGGAGCTGGTAGGATCTCCAAGACAAAAAGAACATTTGGAAGAAAGAGGCCAGGAGATGCAGGTTGAGAGAATATTTGTCCATTCTCGGAAACGTACGCGCTTCTCCAACGAGAAGCACATTCTTTTAGGACTGATCTAAATTGGGAATCACAACCTGCTATTGTTGATCCTTTAAGTGATTCGTGTCCTTTGCCCAATTTCATACTTGCTTATAACATACATAATGCCAACCAGAAAAAAAAATCCTGCACGTAGGTGATATTAAAAACCTTAAGTTTGCAAAACATGTCCTTGGAACTGGAAAGTATAATACGACACCATATAATGCTTCCCCCCCTCCCTCTCTATATGAGTACTGTCCCCTCTGGTCATCTGCTGAATAAGATAGACCTGCTCTAGGCTTGAGTAACTTGTTCATTTTGTCTCTGAGATTTCCATTTCATTTATAGAACAAGTTGGAAGAAAAACAGTAAATAATGTAGGGTGTTGGGAGAAGTGATACCATAGTTATAGCACTTGAGAGTGGCTCTGGGAAACTGGATTCTGTGAGACTTTAAAGTAAACTTCTTCACAGGAAATCAGTAGCTCTGTGGTGGTGTTTTTTTCCCCCAGGCTCTTGACTTTGTGTGTTTGGTTTCTGTGAAGACTCAGAGCATTGATTTAAATACATAAAATCCAGGTTTTCTGAAATTAGCAAGAGTTTTTGACCTCCATGGCTTTGGCTTTTATTTTCTTATCTGTGAAATAGAAACACCACCCTTCCATCTCCAAGGAGCATCACGAAAGTTCAAATTAACGTTTGAAAAACACCTATACCTTGTAGACATGAGAACTACATAACAGACAATGAAGTGATTAACAGTTCCTTCCTCAGATCAAAGCCCTTGTGGGATCCAGTAAGCCAGTCAGACGAACAACAATTAAGGATTAAATGAATTATTGAACCTCTGTCATTGGGTGAATTAAATTATCTTGGTGTACCAGACAAAGCATGAAGTTCATGTTAAAAATAGCACGTTTGTGTAATTGCATTGTGTCAGAATCCACTCACATAAGGAAGCCCAAACAACGTTGTACTGGCAACATCAGTTTTGCCATGTAATAACTTGCAAGTGTTTGCCTTTGCCAACTTTAATTATATATTTCGGGGGGGGGCTATTTTATGCAAATTTGCAATTACCTTTGGTAATCACCCCCATTTTATCTGGAATTTAAGCAGTACCCAGTTGCTCTTCAACAACTGTGACCTTCTCAAATTTGTTTCATTTTATTCTTTCTCGGAACAACAGTATACAATTCCACCTTACTGCCTAAAAGGTGTTTGCACTGTGAATAGTTTCCCCTCTCCCTACATTTTTCTTCCGGTGGCATTGGGCACGTGCACAGAGCAGTAGGAACAGTTGATTAACGTGGTGATAGTTTCTAACAAGATATAATCAGGAGAAGATACTGTAACAGTGAGATACTGCTTTCCAACCAACGGATGCAATTTCATGCTGCCCAAAAACGGGCAGCGTGAAATAATGTTGGAAATTTCTTTGAAAATATGTAGCTCAGTATATTGCCGATAGAACAAGAGTGATCTGCATCTGAACAGGAACGTTCTCATGAACGTGCACATTCTCACGGGAAAGAACAGCCCATGTTTCTAAATAGGCAAATCAAGCTCGTGACGCATACCACCACCTAAATCCTCACTCTGCACTAGTTGTCCAGAATTTATTTGGGAAACTCAGATCATCTGTCACCCCACACTCAGAGAGTGCAAATTATTTTCCACAAAATTAAACAAGCAAGGGAGAAGGATCATGATGTTTCCAGTCCTTTAGAACCAGAGCTACCTCAGTACTACTTCGGTGGTTCTGAACTATTGACCAGCTTTTACTGGCAGCACATGATGATGGCTTCCTAGAGATCTGGTTTGCAGTCCAGCACTCTGTAAAACTGCAGTACAGATCAATCACGCTGCCTTTAACCCTCGGCCTGCCTGCATCCTGTGCTAAGGAAGAACAGGAGTAACGTAGAAGAGGCACTGAGTCAGCTGAGCGCTTGGGGACTTTGTGGTGCTGGAGAGTTTGGGGTAGTTTTGTGTGCCTATTTGTTTTCCTCAATGTTTCAGTTAAAATGTTTATTCTTAAATGAAATAAAATACAGATATAATTAATTTTTTCTCTGAAAAGCATGAAGATTTTAATCATAGCGTTATATAACACTGTGAAAGCATAGAAGTTATCTTTTTTAATTAATGCCCTAAAGTCAGTTCATTCTTCTTTAGCACATCACAGGGAAAGTTTGCCGCATAGCATGTAATTTGTTGAGGAATAAAACCTTCCTTGGTGTTACCGCATCTATTCCACAGAGTGTTCTGAAAGAAGTTTCCCCCTAGTCTATACAAATTATAAGCTACCCACCATTAAGTGAAACTGTATTTATAAATAAACAGAAAGAGTGGTGGATTGCTTGCTTAGGAGGCATTCAAATAGCTGTAAGTCTTGATACCCAAGAAGATGCTCAGATGTACGGATGATGGGTACCATCATCATCAAATGTAGCAGGAGGTATGAGCTGGAGGCAAAACTTAAGCTGTTAGGTAGGAGACATTCCTGTTACCGTGAACACATCCCAACGTAGAAGCAGAGGGGTGGATTGTATGTGAGCAAAAAGAAAGTGTAGATAAGTTATGGCAGCTCTGTGGAAACTTTTGTGATATAAGGGACCTGTAGAGGAGAAACTGGCTTCATAGAAACCCAATTAGAGCAAATCTTCTGGCATTTTATGCAGACCAAGGTGGAGGTAGTAGTTGCACAGAGACCACAAGATATATGAAAATAGACTGTTGCACATACCAGGCTACTAGAAAATTTTCATCTAGAAATTCATAAGGAAAATTTGGAACAATTTCAGGATAGCAGGAAAGTTGGATTTTGGTCCCGCTTAGTCAATAAGATAATTTAAATATCACCAATAAAGCAAATAAAATAGATTAGAAAACTGAAAGGAAATTTCACGTTAAAGAAAAATCCAAATAGTATCCTTGAGAGGGGCGTTATTTAAGTTGCATGGTACAGATGTATCCATAAAGGGCTTCTGGTGTGGTTTTTTTATCATAAAGCATAGAAAGGCGTGTTTCTAAAACTCAAAGATGTGACATGGCAGTCATTGTGCTTGGATACTTGCTGTTTTTCCAGTAGCTGAAATACACTTATGTGCAAGTGTTGATTCACAGTAATCCTTATATCACCTCACCAATTTACTGTCTTACTCTTGACCAAGAACCAGATGTTCCCACTTTGAATTATTCTGGACCCAACTCTCTCTGCTCCAACAAAGAGTTCAGTGGTTTATGCTCTGATGAATTTTGTTCTTCCACCAGCATTAGAGCTTGGTGTCTAGCTATAGCCAAAGAGCACACTACTCAGAAAGGTCGGAGCTTGGCTGCAGAACCAGGAAATGCTACAGACAGCTCTGTAACCTCACAGAAAGCTCTGTAACACATGGCTTTCCTCATATGCTGCGACAAGAGGCACCAAGACAACAGATACTGGCCCCTCCCTCTGGAACAGCAATTATTTACCGTGAATAAGTCTGGTGTAAAAGTGTCTTCTCATCAGCAAGTACATGCCATGCTTTTATTGATGTCTCCTCACCATCCTGGAAGCGGTGTGGATTGAGTCAGACTTCTTAATGGGTTTTGAAGAGATAACAGGGACCAAATTAGATATACACAGTATTATAGGTTATGGTTTAATCCATCCATGGATATTTTGTGGACTTCCCATGAAAGGGAAGTGCCAGGGCTTGACAGTAGAAGGTGAGCTCACATACAGACATGAAAGAGACTAAAGGTGGAGCTAACCAATAATGCTTCGTAGTCATAATACTGTAGGAGAAAAGAAGATTAAGTTCTGCAGAACAAAATTGATGGATCTTAGATCTATAAAATGAAGAAAACCATGTATGAAATTTGAAGATGGTTTGCTGTCACGTATTTTAAGTAGTATGGCTTGATGGTGTAAATTAGTTAACTTAAAATCCGTGTCCTGAAAATGTCAGATTATACACACTATATACTCAGCAAATCTTGTCACTGTCTACTTTTCCTCCATCTGATGCAAAGCCTTAAAAATATGTATATGCTGAAACACACAGTCGTATTTTAAAACCTACACAGAATTTGCTACCAAACAAGGGTCATAGAGTCTGGAAGGAAAACCTTAGCAGGTTTTTTTAATCTGTTTTGTTGTTGCTGTATTTACCAAATTAATTCAAAGCAAGGACTAGCATAGTATGAGTAACTCTTACTCTAAACACATCCCCTCGAAAGAATGCCTCGGAACTTTTGACGTAGCAGGTGTAAGACACTTATTTGGCTCTTTTTCCAAATGATATAAGAACACAAGACAATAAACAATCTCTAGTAAATATTATTCAGAAGATGTATTTTAAATATAATGAGCTGATTAAGAATTATTTTTTTATCTCCCATATGAGTTGAAATGTTGTGATTCTTTTTCACTTGTACTTTCTTGTGGACAGCAGCAAAGGAAAGACCAGCAACTAATACTCCGAGCAGGAAAACTAACAAAGCCTGGTCTTCAGCGAATTTATGCATCACCCTTGATTACTCAGCTCCCTCATGTCTCTACAACCCATCCCTTTATAGTTCCTCCATCTCCAGCCACCTCATATTCTTCTTTTCGCTAAATTCTCACCCCTTTCCATGTACACTAACAATTTCTTTTTGGCCGGCTAAGCGGCGTGTGCTGTGTTTTAGTTTGCAGCTGGACGTGTATTGACCTGGTGGCTGGCTGCTGCTTCTTGGTTCTCGGAGCAGCATTACTTCTACATTAATGGCAAGCAAAACAAAGATCTTTGGATCTGCACATTTCTGAAACAAAGTCACATGGACCTTCATAAGACCCCACGCCTCAGCTCTATGCCTTTTCATCAAATGGGGATGAAATCAGCCAACACACATAAAAATAAATGGTGGGCAGGAGGATAGAAAGGAATGAGGAATAAGTAACAGTGATCGGGAAGCTACAGAGAAGATTGGAGAAGATGTAGAAGATCAAGGCAAAAACATCAGTTCTTATTCAGAAAACACATATACAGCGTCTGTCCGATTCTCCAGCAATTAAATCTACTTTAATATTTTACGTATTAAAATAGAATGAAAACGAAATTCAAAACAAATTGGTATTTGTTTCCCTGTATTCTTTTTTTTTCATGATTCTCCACACTTCAAAATTGCCAAATGGAAAGTAACCTCCCACCCGAACTTCCATCAGGCAAATATTTGAATTTAACCTCCAATCCCTTCCACTGCGATACTCACTTGAGTCAGTCAAGTAGGACTCAAGTATGTGCTGAAAGGTATGTTACTGAGTAAAATGTGCCATTCTCTGAGTTAGGACAATGTTGTCAGTGCTTCTCTGAGATGATACTTTGGTCAGATAGTAAAAATGTTGAAGCCTAGTAAAATAAAAACTCATTCCTGGTATAAAAGTAGCAAGAGGTATTTGAAGTCTGTTGAAAAATTGCCATTGACTTCCATGTAGCTCAATGTTTACAAATTCACACTGAGATTTTTTTCAGACAGAATTATAGAGATAATACATTTTTCTTCATGCTTATATTTTTGATAAGAGTTTTCAACTGAAGTTATAATCAAATCCAATAGACTAGATCGCTTATAAAAGGCACTTATTTTATACATTTTCAGAACTATGAATTCTGACTGAATACCAGATGCTAAATCAGTAAAAATGCCTCTTTAATGATTGCCAGTTGAGCAAGAGATCTGTTCAAAGTGGTTTGAACCTCTCATCTGCAGACTGGCTGCTCATTCTATTTGATACTAGCACTGTATTACTAAAATTTACAGCAGTTTCCTATTTACTGAAATTCTAGCAGCATTATATTGCTGCCTTCTGAACTCTATCAGGATTAACACCCACTTGCACTATTAAAGAGCAGAAACATTATCTTGCCTTAAAGTCAGTGAAAATTAAATAATACACAAACAAACAACACATCATT
Organism: Buceros rhinoceros silvestris; assembly: GCF_000710305.1. Taxonomy (NCBI): domain Eukaryota; kingdom Metazoa; phylum Chordata; class Aves; order Bucerotiformes; family Bucerotidae; genus Buceros; species Buceros rhinoceros. The sequence goes on along the minus strand of NW_010419458.1, from coordinate 47,823 downwards.
TGCATACTGATATAACATTTTAATATTTTCTAGCTGATGTGTAGAGCTAGGACGGCTTTTCGGTTAAAAACCTCTTGGTATATTCAGGGAACACTGAAGACAACAAGAACTAATTATCTACTACTAATTATTATTAGTAGCGCTGTGGCACTGAGTGAGGGCAACTGAAGAGCCCAGCAAGAGAAAGAGGTGGAAAAAGAATTTTTCCCAAATCTGAGACGCCCAAACTTTCCCATTCTACACGAGGGGGGTAAGCAGCCCAACAATCAGACGTGAGGCAGTCTCACCAGATTTGAGAGGCAAATCCGTTACTCAGTCTTACCTCTGGATTTAGATCATGTGACCGTTAGTGCATAACCCGAACTAAAGAGGCAGCAACAGGCAAGAAATCTCACAGGCAGGACTGGAAGATGTCTCTTGCATCCTTTACGTTTCCTATGCCTACCTCCTCTGCTCGGAGATACTCCAACAGAAGTAACTGCATATGTGTACTTCAAAAATAATTTTTGAGGGAGGCTTTCTGCAGATAAACTAGATAAGTAATGAGGCCTCCTGTCCCTTACATCTGTTATCTATAATTGTAGGACTCATCTAAAGATTAATAAATGCTTTAAACCCAATAAGATTCCAAAACTCTTAAATGAAGACAGTTTTATCACAAATTTTATAAATGGGAAAACTGTAAGATGTCATTTAATAACAGACTGTATAAAATGTATGCAATTACTGAACATTTATCCTGAAGAGACTTTTCTAAGGCCGTACAGTAAGTGAGGATAATAATAAAAAGAAGCAGGAAATCTCTCAGTCCAAAATGACCACATCCAAGAAAAATTCAAATATTACACACCAAAAATTCTAAGTTCTGACAAAAATACTTGGGAAGCATCAAACAAAATAAATTTATTTTGGTTCAAACCGAGGTTTTCTGGAAGGAAAAGAGAAAAATAGTATTTTAGAAATGCTCAAGCATCCAAATTATCTTCCCTTTTTTTTTCCTGTTAGAAAATTTAAGTATTCATCATTTCCTCCAATTGGTAGTGTCCACCAAAATAACTAGTAACTGATAATCTAAAACTGTATAAACTAAATTCCAAAATTTGTGGCAGGAAGGCATGCACAGCATATTACTGGGGAATTTAACTGGGAACTTGTCTTCTGTGAACAAACATTCAGCAGATTTCCAATTTCCATCCACACTGGAAGACTGCTGCGTAAGCTATCATCACCTTTTTTACTACATTTCGTGATAATGCCACAATTCTTCATTTTTGAAACTCAGTTTCAAACTACTCACTTCAAAGTGATGGAAGAGAGAAAAGAGCGATGTATTTTCTTTACTGGAATGGGCCAGAGGCACAGTGGGACATAGGTTTCATCCCCTTGTAAGACGAGGAGCATCTTTACTAGCAGCTTAAATAAAGAACAATGATAATCTGAGACAAGTAAGCGCATGAAAATTTTGTCCACATACTACAAAGCATTACCTGTATATCAATAGTTCATTAGCAATGAAATTACCTTGAAATTAGTTCCTTTCTCCAAAGTTAATAATGAGACAACGAGGATATTTGCTTTTAGAGTTTCAGTAACTTGTGATAGTCTTTATACTCAGCCTTTAAGCAAAAATTTAAACAACAAATACACAGTAACAGAAAAAAACCCTGAAAATATTTTTCAGCCTTGGTAGTAACTGGCCTACAATGAATTAGCTGAACTTGTTCTAGGTATTTAACAGCTTCTAACTCAATCTCTGTCAGTTTTCTCTGTTCTCTAAACGCAGATTGCTGGGGGGTGTAAAAGGGAGTTCATTCGCTCCAAATACCAAACTGCACCAAATAAAAGGCATCGTTATTAACATACAGTGGACAGCCGTGCCCTTTGATAAATTGGGTTGATTCTAACAGTGCTTCTATCCAAACATTTTCTAGATTGGAGAAGGCTTTTCTCTTTCTGTGAAAACCAAATCTGTTCTACACATGAAAGGCCAATGAGGAAATCAGCTACATTTTTGTAAGGCGAGGATAAAGTTTGTATTAGGTAACAACAACAACAACTAGTACTATAATTGAAAGAATTAGTGTAGGAAGTGATCATTAGTTTGCGATAGGGACTGAAAATGTTGCTGGATGCCTTTTTACTAATTGCAATATTTAAAAAATATTGCTTTGTTTACCCCATTTAATTTAGAATATTGAAAAATACTAGATCAATGACTGCAGAGAGTAAGACTGTGGTACTTGCTCTGCTGAAATTCTCAAATTAGAAGAGACTGCATGAAAAAGCAAATCTTCAGAATTTTTTCCATATATCACGTACCAGTCTATCCTCTATTTTCAGAAGTTATTGATCATGAAAAATAGAAATCTGATGTTAACGTGAAATTAATAAAATACAAATTGTCCCATCAATGTAAAGTGGAAGCTTAAATCACCATAAAAGAAGCTATTAGAGCCTTAATTTGCTATGCTCACTGATATCCTTGACTCCTAGGAGTTTCATCGTGGATGTCTTACTAATGAGATCTGGCTTATACTACTGAAATTGCACCTCAAATGCAGACAGTATATAAGAAATCACATAAACAGATTTCAAAATACGTTGGAGTCATAGATCCAATTAACTGCCAGATGTTCTGAGTCATAATCACTCTGCCCATTTCAAACCCACCACCAGGGTCAAAATAGTAAAGATTAGTTTCAATTCTATTTGATAAACTGTTTGAAGACTGGTTTTTCATGCTTTAGGTGTAAAACTATCTGGAATTGAACAGAACACCACAGCTTGTCTCACCAAACAGGGACCAGATTTTTCAAGAGTGAGCTACAAAATCGAGCTGTAGAAACCTCTCTGTTGTATAGCCAAATTTCTGCGACATCCAGTCATGATGTTTTCTGTCTTTGGTGCCAAAGTGACTTTGTGCATTGTCAGTGTGAATTCTGAATAAAGGGTTGTTAGCTTAATTTAAAGCTACCCTTTCAGTACAGAATATAGTGATTTACCTGTATGATTCCGTTAATACGAGCAATTTGCTCATACTCACTGTGCAATCAACACATCCCTGTAATCATGGATGTGCTAGGTAACGCTTCCCTAATTTACAGATGAAAAAGATCCTGCAAGACTGTGACAGAAAATTGAAGTAGAAAGTTATCGTATTCACTTGGACTTCAGCTGTTACAACAGATCCTAAACTTGCGACTTATTCACATGGAGGCTTTCTACTGGTTTTGTACCAGACTGAGAATTTTTCAGGTTATGGGAATTATTTGTCAGACAAGGAAAGCCCTTGCTGCTGAATTTTTCTTAGGACAATTTGCTATTAGACTTTTAAAAGTATCCTTATGTTATATAATTACAAATGGACAAAACAGAACCTCTTATGCTTTATCTCCCTCTGGTATTTGCAGTAAGCGTGTCTGTGAATATGAAGACCGAATGCCAGTGCAATAGAGATCTCACTTAGCAGTAAAATGGAGAAATTATAAAAGATTTGTCGTGTATCTGTTTAAATGGACACTTTTGAGAATTTTTTTCATTGTCAGAGAAAAGATTTCATCATTCCATTAGTATTCACGGGATTTACCCACACAGCTCTCCCATGTGAGACTGAAGGAATTTACCCTTGAGAAAAGATACGGTAAAGGTTAATATCATCCATATGTGGGATTTTACTGTAATGCCCTTACAAAAACAAACTGTGGAGGTCAAACCAACCAACCAAGCACTGCAAAAACAATACCTCAATTTTCTAGCTATTTTCTTTCCTGCAGAAAATTCCTCTACAGGTACTGGAGGTAAAAAAAATTCTAAAAAAAGAAAAACCCCCAGGTTTAAGGAAGCATGTCCAACTTCAGAACCCCTGAACTGTGATTGTGCAAAGGAAGACAAAGGCAGTGCTTTAGGTATCATTGCACCCTAACGGAAGGTCCAGGAGCCAGCACTTTGCCGGCAGGTTGATAAGGGAATGAGAACAGAATTCCAGCCCTTGAACCGAGCTGCATTGTACGTGCGGTGTTGACAGGGAACCATACGTAGATGAGACATGGGGAGTCACAAGGATCAACTGCCAAGGAGGTGGATATGTTTTGGTTTCTTGACCCCCAGCTGCATTTTATTCTGTGGTATTTTGATAGCACAGTAGGTTAGGCAGAAACTGAGCAAGATAAAGTTTTGTCCAGAGCAAAACCAGTTTGAAAGTTCAAAATACAGAAGGAAAAGCAATTCTTTTCTGCATTCCTAATCATAATTATTAGATGACAGAAATGGACAACAAAGGGATAAAAAAAGAGTGTCTGCTGATGAGGCACAGTGTGAAAAGCCGTAATGTTTTCTCCATGACAATGATAGCATCGTCATTTACAACAATTTTTCAGTCCAGCCCATCCTCCTGCAAATAGTATTATATCGAAGGTAATTCTTCATCTACTGGCATTTCAGCAGAAAGATAAACTGATAAATATTTAAGTGTAAAAATTATCTAGTAGCAGCCATTTAGAATGGTTATTTTATTTAATTCTGAAAGAAAAATAGCACATCTCGTCAGCCTTACGTATATCACCTTTTGAAAATAGGACTAAGACTTTGTTCCTTGAAACATGGGCTGGTTTGGGGATGAAGTGGGCTTCTAAATGTCATGAAGCCATGGCTTCATGGGAGAATGAGCTTGAAAATTAGTCTTAGCTTCAGATCTTAATTCCTCTTTCTTCATCTTCTTGATCCAAGACTATTAAACATTCCACATGCTACATTTGCTACTTGTTATTTCAGTTACTTGAGCATGGCATGAAATAAAAAATCATAAAGGAGCAGCATTACTACATCACAGAGTATTTTTAATTGAAATATGTATTTCTTAAGGCATTTAGTGTATTTCAAATTGTATTTTAAAATTAAGAAAGATATTCAGTGCCTGGGAAAACATTGGGTTTTGTATTTACAAATAAAACCACAGTAGAAATACTAGTGTGTATGTTTGAATTAATAACAGTATATATAATAACATCATATAGCTATTTCCAACATGGTATCTGCGAAGTCACAGATAACAAGGTGATGACACTTGCTGAGTACACACTGTCACCGAGCTCTGAAGCAGTGAAACAAGAGCGTTCCTGACTTGCCAGAAGGAAGAAGTGTTTCCGCACGCAGCCAGTCCAGCGCTGCAGTGCAGGCTGCAGTGCAGTCCCCCTTCCCAGCAGCTTTACCCAAGCAGCCTGCTCTGACCTCTCAGCTGACGCTGTGCGGAGCAGGAGGTGGGTCTCTGACAGGAGACCTCCTGAGCATCCTTCCTACCCAACTCATCCCAGGTTTTATGTTAGATGTGATAAAGGTAGGTATCCTGGAAAAAGGATGAATATATTAAATCTCACATTCGACAAATAAAAGTGATGTCTAAAGATGAAAGGAGAAGTGGGAAAAAACAGAAGGGTTGAAATATAGACAATTTTTAAGTAAGAAAACCTCGAGATTGAGGTATGTAAGAAGTATTAGATGACACAAATCTTTCACATCTCACCCAGTATGCACTTTATAAATCTGACATTTGCAAAGTGATAAAAACTGGAGGCAGTCTAAATTAAATCTATTCCTGGTAGGGGATTACATGAAGAAAAACCAAACCAAACCAAACCAAAACAAAACCCAACTTAGATCTATGGTATATGTATTTATTTATTTTTTCTACAGAAAAATTGAGGGAGGGCAACATTGGCAGTATGGGATTAGGTTGCAAAAGTGAATGTATAAGTTCCTGTCTATTACTGGGATGATAAAATGGTAGACATTTTAAATACCACCCTATGAAACAAAATGTTTATAAATGTATATAAAATTTATAACAACGTGATAGAAATATCCCTATTGACAGCAACTTGTGTTCCTCTCTTTTGGCACTGTCACAGGAACGAGAAAAATTCAGATGCATCTCAAAAGCATTTAAAAGAAAATCTTCAAGTCTTTTGGAAATGTAAACTATATTTGAAATGCAATGTAACCTATGAGAAATGCATCTCATGATTAAAAAAAATAAGGGGAAAATACAGTTTATCCCATGAAGAGACACTTTTGTAACGTTCTGAGCATGAGTTGTTCCTGTTGCACATAGGTCCATTACCTCAACACACATGGATTACCAAGAAATGAATATTGCTGTGCAGAATTATATAGTTTAAGAACTGCATTTGGATAATGATATATCAAGTGGGATGAACAGATCCCATTATAAAATAATTGCCTATTTAATTAGCTGTGTTCTGAACATTTGGTGTACTTGTATTTCAGTTAAGATAATATACTCTGTAGAATCAAAATTACCTTTTTTTTTTTTTTAAATAACACATACGGACTAGAACGTTCCTTGCTATCTGTGGATCAGAAGGTACATGAAGTGAAATAAAGAGGAGGATTGGCACTATTTCTTTCTTCTTTATTAACATAATGCTAGAAAACACCCAACATAATTCATCACACTGGGAAGAATCAGTGCACGAGTTAGAGGAGTCAGGACAGATGAGGCTCTCTACATAGAAGTGACATCCCTATAGCTCTCTCAGATTATCAAGACAATCTCGTGTCCTGTATCTCTGTGAAATATAATTTTCCTCTTCTGCTAACACCAATTTGAAAATATTTCCCGTCCAATTTACACTGTACAAACTCCATGCAGAACATGTGACATGTATTATAGGTAACTTCTGAAAGAAGTGAAGTTTCTTCTGGGGAATTACAAGACTTGTTCAAATTTTTATTCTTTCAAGGGCTCCCTTCTGGGGTTTTTATTTTTAATATCAGTGTTACTTTTACTAAAATAATTCTTCTTTGGCATTTTAATAAAAACCTTAAAGCTGGTGCTTGAATAGTTGTGTGTTCCATGTAGAATATCCTGCAATTCTTTAAAAGAATTTTACAGTTTAAGAGAGTGATGGTATATATGTCAATGGTTCATAAAATAATGCTTTTAAGAAAAATTGCAACCCTGCTGAA
>NW_010419458.1:40083-40768 GCF_000710305.1 Buceros rhinoceros silvestris | reverse complement strand
CTGAACAAAAGTAAGAGCATCCTCAAGTGAAATGAAAAAGCAATAAATTAAAACCTTTTTACAAGTCATTCTTTTCATATTTTATTTCTTATTCAGTAAATCAGCAATCCATGGATTTTCACCTGTAAAATACTGCTGCAGGAAATTGCTCAATATGAATTATAGAGAGAAGAGTTTAGTTAATTAAAAGTTTGACTAAGTAACAAGTTACTTAGACAACTAAATCCCAATCTCAAAATAATTTATCCACTTAGCCTGTCTCATGAAAAATTAATGGAGAGAGACACATGTAGACTTTAAATCACTTCTGCAGATATGGTTTGGTTGGTTTTTAATGTGGATTACCAAAACTAATCTGATTTTTTTAAAGTAAGTAATACTGTATCCAAAGGCTTTTTAAGATTACGCCACCATATTCTGAACTGTTCCATGGCTATCACAAAGCCAAAATGCATCCAGAATCTTGTTGAAGAACAACGGTACAGGTCCTATATTTCTTGAATTCTCTATATCATACAAAGTCTGAAAAACAATTTTTTTTTCATTACAAAGAGTCACTTTTATTAATACAATCGTTATATAAAGCTTAGTGATTAGAAAAATGGAAAAGTGTAAACAACTTCTTGCATCCAGATTTAAATGTATGGTATGACATAAAATAAATATTTTATTACAGCTCTTTCCC
>NW_010419458.1:27157-40003 GCF_000710305.1 Buceros rhinoceros silvestris | reverse complement strand
TTTCCCTCTGGCAGAAATTTTATGTTGAATATAGTAAACTTTAGTATAGATTTTATGCTTAGTAGTTTTGTAATATACGTACAGTCAACTTCTAGGAGAGAAAAATGGTGGTAAATCAAAACTTTTTATAATTATGGATTGCAACTTAAAACTCTCCAGTAAATCAGAAAATCAGTGAACAGCAATGGTCAAAGTTCACCTCAAAACCAAACTATCTGATAAATTGTAATGCTGGGGGTTTGATCAGTCAGTGAATCCATATCTGCTCTACTCTGCCCTGTAAGAAAGAAATTCTAAATGTACTCTAGAAATACAGATAATTATTAGCATTTTAGGTATTTATCTAAAAATTGATAACCAAACCTTGGCAAACAGCAAAGTAAATAGCTTTGCAATTTTTAAGAAAAGTGAAATATAACTTGTCATAGAAACATCTATCTAATTTATAATTAGTATTTTGTTTGTAAATATCGATCCTGTAAAATAGAAAAGAGACCCACAAAAAGGACATCTCCCAAAAGCTCGTCTCCTCTTTATCCATATCAGATAATCGGATCAGACATATTACAACTCCTCACAAATCCTGCCTCATTCATTCTTTCAAGCTCTAGCCCACCTTCTGTTTGGAGCTTCCATAAGCTTCAAGAGATGTCATCAAATACTCATTTTAGTTCTCTACCATATAGGGAATTTACTGTTGGTTAAAGCAACATCTGACACATTTAACAAACCCTCTCCTCACCGACACTTCTTACTGCTGCCAGCCGCGAGAAGGGAAGGAGGATCATGGTTGGAAGCTCTGTGGCAGAGCTTGGAAAGGCAGAGGTCTAGTGAAACCGGGTACCTGGCAGAGTAGGTGCAAGCCAGGATGACGAGGGTGGCTGAGAGCACGACACAAAGCCATTACAATGCCATAAGCACCGAAGCAGGTCCGTGTCTAATGAGTCTGCTATCACACGTGTTTAGATCCATGGTGTTACCGCGGAAGTAAAATAGTGCCATCCCTTCTTTAAATGGACTTTTCGTTGCTGTTGTTATAGTCTACATTAGCTTCACACCGGACAGATTTGTCTCGCTTGGTAAATTCTGTTAACTCAGGAACTTCCACTCGCACCTGGTAAGGAGTCAGGTCCGGGGCAAGAGAAATGAGCCCTCCGTTAGTCCTCTGCCCTGCAGCTGTCCCAGTCTGAGGCTCAGCAGCCTTCAGTAACCTTATCACTCATCTCCCTTTCTGTTTGTATCCTAAGTGAGAATATATATCTTCTAGTTCATTTTTATGCAGTATACAACACTCTCAAATCTTTGTAAAAAAAAATAAACCCGTAATTGGCTTACTTCCCTTGATTTAACTGAAAACTGCAAAACAGTGCTTGGAGCCAGCATTTTCCTTCTGGAAGACATCCACTGCTTAGAATGAAATGCTGTGCAAGCCTTCTCCAGTTGTCGTTCACACTTCCTGAAAGCTTCACTGTTCTATTTCTCACTCAAAGTATTTCATAGTTTGTTATTCTTCTGGCAATGTGTGATGTTTCAGTTGGACTGCAGAATTATCCTCAAATGAAAAAGGAACAGGAGCAAAGAGAGCAAATATTATTTGAAAAATGTAAGCCTCTACATTAGTGAATGTATGTTTGTAAAATAGCTATGAAGCCAAGGAAATCGTCATCTATACAGAACTTACTGAAAGAAATCGGTTTTCTGAAATTAACTTTTAAAGAATTTTCATTATGACCTTACCGACTAAGTGTAGGGATTTTCTGAAATGTTAATAGGAAGGGTACTTGAAATTTGGATGACACTGTTGCAGAGGCTCATTGCAAAAACAGAAGCCAGGAAAATAAGACAGAAAGATGAAAAAGACATCAAGTTAAGTCAGAGGAAATAGCAAAACACTATGCACAATCTGTAAAAATACGTAATGTATGTGCCTAATTCCTCCAGTAGGAGGAAGAAATCCAGCATTTTGTTATGGGAAAAAAAAAAAAGCTTAAACTGTTGAGTCATTCCATATCTGGGCAATGGCCCCATGAAAAATAAATTATCTTTATGGTGTCTCTGTTTAACTCATTTGTAGTAACATGGGTTCTACCAGGATTCATAAGGGAGAGCTGTAAAGTGAGGGAAAACACAGCACAAATCACTCTGCAAAAACAGGATTTACAGTAGTACACACGACCTAGGGGCTTACAAAACAGAGCCAACCTCAGAGGGGTTTTCACGCACCTGAAGTTTAAATACAAAGGAGCAGATATCCATGGAAATGTTAGCATTTGGTTCTAGTTTTTTTTCCTTAAAATATGTAAAACAAGTATAAAGAAAACACTTCAGCATAGGAAACCTTTAAAAGTAGGAAACACTTTTGCAACCTTAAAAACATGAAGAGTTCAATCATTCTCTAGCAAAACAGGAAAAAGAATCACAGTAGGTCCGCATTAACATCAAACACAAGATTAAAAACACCATCCTCCTTATATCTCTCCAAAGAGTTACTCGCTCTACCCTTCATGATGTCCTCTGTGCCAAGGTCACAAATACAGTAAGACACATCTTCCACCCCTTGTCTGCCGATGATCTCATTGTTTGTGAGAAAAGAAACGTCTACAGTAACTGGGTCTTTGCTTAAAACCTATTTTATTTTCTTTGACCTAAGCTTAAGATAATGAAGGTCTGCAAGGAAACATCAAAACAAGTTTCTGTGAATACTGGCATAAATTGAAACAAACTCTCTTTGTTTCAGGAGTGTCATAAATATAATGAAGACATTTCTGCTGCAATTGAATTACACAAGAATATACATAATAACTCGGCCATATCTTACCATTTAATCTTTATTTTTAACAGATGAAAGGCATTGGCATAAAAGCTGAATTTCTGCCACAGTTTTGTTTTTCAAAACATTCAGAAACCAGAGGAGAGCACAGTAGACAGTCCCTGTCATCTCTCAGTGCTTATAAATTACTATTGAGAAGAGTGTCCTACACTCAGGTTTTCACTATGTTCGCTGATACTAATAGAACTAAAACATGCTGATTAAATGCATGATTACAAACAAGACATATTCTTCTTTGCCAAATCAGGCTCCGAACATAAAAGCTAAAATATATAGTCAGAAAAAAATTAATATCCAAATGTACTACTGAATTGATATGATTAATTAACATCACTGGTACAAAGTTATGTATTTAAATGTATTTATTTAAAATATTTAACTAAGAAATTACCATTAAGATTAAAAGTATTACAAGTAGCCTACAGCAACAACATGCCAACATTTCCAGTATCTAAAGGCTAATAATTTACATTAGGGATAAAAGTGGATATTAACGAGCAATGTGGATGTCACTGAAAAGGAAACATTTCTTACGGGTGTTAGGAGGAGAACTTCCTCGCATGTGAAGAAGACAAGACAAAGAGTGTAATTCATATGAGGGGGCAAAGGCACGACTGGGAAACGTCTCCAGAGCAGAAGTTAGATACCTGAGGATACAATGCAAAGCCCTCTGGCTCTGGTGAGGAAGGTGACCCAGAGTGGAGTACTCTAATGAAGCACCCTGAACGCAGTTAAAACCTCTATCTTGAAAAAGATAGTTTAATTGATGAAGCCTTTTTCCTCATGGCAGTTTGTGCCCCCTCTGTGACACCCTAACGGCTAATCCCAGCATACAGAGAAACACCGAATGTCGCTGGAAAGCCGATGGAAAGGTAGGCAAGAGCTGGCGAGCCCTTCTGAAAGGTAAGTGGTGTTCAGCCAGCTGTTTGTCTCGGTGCTCAGAGAATTAAGATGCGAGTTCCTGGCTCCTTTTCTGCACTTCCTATTCACGGCGGTTAAAATGTAAGTAACTCATGGTTGTTATGTTCCTGAATAACACAGCTTTTTGTTGTAATGGTTTGCTTACTTACCAGTTTGGAGTAGATGAGAAGAAATTCGCTATAGGTAGTCCTATATCGAGAGAGAGAGAGAGAAAAAAAATCAATATTCCTTTGCTAAAGCCCCGAAGTATTTCTTTTCAGACAAACCTTGCTAGCAATTGTCTGTACGTGGCCTTACAGACATATCCCGTATTACCCAGGAATTCCCTTCTAAGCTTTTTCACCTATTCTTCTAGAACACCGTCTCTTCTCGCTCTGTAAATGACATCGTTCCCTTTCAAGTCACTGTGAGGCCATTAGGGCTGGGTATGTAGAGTGCAGACCGTGCTATCAGCCAAAACGTCTTGTAAATAAAATCAGGGATAAGTGCTCATCAGTATCCCAATATTTTCCTCGGGGTTTTGGCTGATATCCTGTGGAACAACAACATTCTGCGTTTCAACTACATAGTCCTCTGGAAGTATAAATGAGTGTAGCATCAGGGAATGCTGTTTTACATCAGCTGGAACAACATCCCAGTGACAAGCCCTTCGCATTTACATGAAAACAGTTTCTATGGGTTACTCATGCAGGGCAATAAATATATAAATGTAAATATAAATTTTTTTTCCGAGAAATTTGCAAAATATCAGCTTTGGCTGTGGTCCTGTACAGCGTTCCCTGTATATTCTCTGCTGGCCATGGCAGGCTGTGGTCAGAGGGGGAGTGTTTGCACAGATGGACTGACACAGTGAGGCTACTTTTCTATCCAAATATTAACAAATGAGCAGCAGGATGGAAGTGATGAGGACAGGGAAGTAATGCTGAAACTCCCTATGAAAGTGATGTCGACTGGAATTACTATGCAGGAACTAGGGCAATCGTATTTTATACAATAATATAAACCTGTAAAACCATAATAAATTTTTAGGTCTTTGATAAGAAATAACTCGGATTCAATTGTATCTTCATACGATTCATATTCTGAAATTGTTTTTTTTCAGACTGGAAATTTTAGACAATGAAGAGAGGGTAAAATTCATACAGGGTGAAGAGAAAAAGGAATATATTTACTAGGTGTTACCAAATACAAGAATGTGATTTGTGGATAATTTCAAATCATAGAAGCACAGAATCAGCTGGTTGGAAGAGACTTTTAAGATTATCGAGTCCAACTGTTCACACCGCTGCCAGGGTGGTTGGTAATGAAGGACTCTGAAGTCATGTGAGAACTATATGACTGTAAAAGGTCCAGCAATAAATTAGGACACGTAAAAATAAAGCTTAAAAATGTTTCCGTCCATCTAGCTACAGTATCTTAGAACAAGTATAGTGAAAACAAGGCAAATTCGGAGCTCTCATTGAAGTCAGTAGGAGTTTTACAGCAGCTTAGAGACAAAGGACCAGCCTCCCTCTTCTCCAAACGTTTTTGCAAACCATCTAAAATACAATTCCACTAGAATATTCTCTATAAATATTTTCATTTTCATTCAAGCCAAGAAACGTTTCTGCTCCAAGTGTGTTACAATGTCAGTCTCTAAGGTTTGTACTTTACTTTTCAAGCAGTATGCAAGTTCTCTGTTTTCTGAGCAGGTAACAGCTTAAGTTGCAGTTTAAGGAAGACTTAACTTCTCGAAGTTAATTCCATTGCACATTCAAGTACACTATGTTCAGTAGCTTTTCCCCTGCATGTCACGTACTTTGTATATAGTAAAAGTAAGATTCACAAGATACTTTTCCAGTTTTTTCATTGTTGCACGAATTGCACATGTACAATTTGCAGAATAAGAAAAGTGGAAACCTGGCCTCTTCCTCTCTGCTTTTCTTTAAGAAAGCATTTCAAAATAAGATAATAAATGTTCCGTATCTCTTTGCTGAGAAGATCTCTTCCTCATTAAAGTTAAGCACAGTTTTTTGTAACCTAAATGATGACCCATCTCATTTCACCGCTACCACCCTAGGGCATGATGAACACACAACACTTCTTTTTAAACAGAGCAGACAAATCCCAATTTAAACAGAGATATAAATTATTAAGTAGCACTTGTATATGATTTTCTGAGAGTGGTTCCACATGATATAAATCACGTATTTGAACAGTTGTTTGGGTTTTTTTCTTGCCAATTTTGTTTCCTCTGCCTGTATTCATGTAATTGTAACCCAATACAGTATTTGGATAGCTTAAAGATTCCGTATTTCAGCTTCTACAACAGGTAATACTAATTATGAAAAGAATGGCTTTGGCATCTGTCTTTAACACCTGTAAGCATAAAACTTACTAATCCTACATGGGGATATTTGGCATTTCTTCATAAAAGGAATACAATTTATACACATAATTCCAGACATGTTTCACTCCAGCTTTAAGAAAATTTTGCCTATTTCAATCGTGTAAATTCTGCTTTATCTCACAATGTCACCCAGAAGAATTGAGAGAGTAGTAAAAAAATGGAGAAGGGAGCTCATAAGAACAAATTGGATTTCTAATTTAAAACTGGAATCAAAACCATTATTCAGTGCTGTATTATTTTATTCTTTTGGAGAAGGGCAAAGCCTTTCACTTCTAAGTTATATATAGTTTTCTACTTCCCCTCCCTGCTGACAAATAGATTAGTTGAGGAAATGTCTCTCCATCAAAGGTTTTGCACTCAACACTGTAATGCAGCCACTGATCAAATTACCTTTTAGGGGAGCACTTCTTAATTCAAGGTAGCAGAAGGGTTTGCATTTGTCACTTCAGTCGGACGTAGTTCTTCCTCCCCTTACAGATACAGTATCCTTACCAGCTGCAGATACTCTCTGTGTCTGATTCCAACTCAGTCAAGGAAACAAATCATTGTCATAGATTTTTTTCTGTTAGTAAACTACAGATTTGTGCAAATTTTTTACAAGAGCTTTGTAGGCAGAAATAAAATCTAAACACAATAAATTTATTTTGAGGTCTGATTAAGAAAGCATTGAATTGTATCAGCTGAAATGACAGATGAGGGGGCTGTGTACAGAGCATGAAACATGTACAGAGCATGAAACAGGCATGGACAGGAGATTAACCAATGCAATGGTAAGAAAGTTGTTTTTCTTAAGAGCTGTCCAGCTACAGACTTGTATCTGCAAAAGCCAGACCCATAATATAATACACAGTGAGCTTGAAAAGAAATACCCTTAGAAAGCTATTTAAAAAAATCAAAGAAAAACATAAAGACGACAGAACTAGTATCATTAATATAGAGAGATATCCTAAAAATACATATATTCTTCATGTAAGCTTTAACACCAGACTGATACTCTCCTTCATGACATATTGGATGACCAGAGTGTGCCAACCCCAGGCACCTGATCCAGTTGTTTGCCCATAAAAACAGGTTCTTATGAGGACGACTCTGAAAGCGTAACCTAGCCTCTGAAGACTGGCTGCCAAAACTCTGTTTCTCTGACTTTGTTTGCTTTCAATTCTGCCTCAATAATAATTTCATTCCTTTCCACAGAATGCCAAATTTTACCCAGTAGCAGCTGGAAAGAGGTAGTTGACCTTGTACGTTTTGCTGGGAGCCAATAGTGGATGGACCATGCTGAAAAATGTTGTGTGTTTTGTTTAAGACACACTTTTCAATGTTTCTTTAAAAACAAACAAATGAAAATCAAACATATGATACTTTCACTAAAATTATATGCCCAGAATAGGAACAAATAATGACGTTACCGGTAATGAATTCCATTATTATCCCATTTTCCTACAGAAATCTTGTGTTAATAGAGACTTCAAAAATGACTATGATTCTCGGCCAATGAAATACATATAATGATTGCACAGTAAATCCACATACAGAAAATGGTACCTGCTATACAGTAGCTAGTTTAGCAATCAGGCTGCTAATCTAGAATTTGAGATACTTAGCATACATCACAGATTTCCTTTCCTTGCTCAGCAACTAGCTTAGGTTCAGATGCTGAACCTCTATGGGTAACTAATTATCAACCATTTCAAGACATATTTGGCATTAATGATCTAGATCTTCATCTTTTTATGAGTCATAATCTCTGTGAAGTAGGGATAATATCTTTTCCTTGCTTCTTATGTAAGGCATAATTATACCTAATAATATGTATGGATTAATTCATTTATGACTATAAATAACTCCATCCTTGGAAAGAGAGGTCACGGAAGTACCTAGGATCAGCAGTTTCTCTCTAGAGACCACAGCACAGCTATGTGGAATATGATTTCTTGTTTGAAATTCAGAAGACATTCCTCATCCCAAAAGAACTGACTAAACGTTTTCCAGTTTGTCCATTAAAAAGACACATCCAAAGATGAGATCAGAGATTCTCTCCAGTTTTATCGAAAGGCACTCCAAGTTAACAAAATGAAGAAAGCTTTTGTGCCTCAATCTAAATTCTCCACAAACCTAGTTCCTAGTTCCATCTCTGCCAGAAGAATCATATTCCACTTGATGCAGAGGTATATATTCAATAACAATGTCAAGATTGAAGTCTATCTTTGCACTAAATTAGTTTTTTGAGGTTTTGTTAAAATAAATCACTGGCTAAATTCACCACATAGTACGATAAGCAGGATTATGTCTTTTGTCTCTCATACAAAACTGATTACAGTGTTGATTTGTAAGAAATAATAAACACCCTAAAATTACTTGTGTGGGAGTGCAATTATTATATGAGATATCACACACGCCCCACACTGCACTGTTGTTTACCGGTGCTATGGTGAGACTAGTAAGAACAACTATAAAGGGAATTGCAGAATTAAAAAAAAAATATGTAAATATATTACAGTAATGTCATCTATATACCAGAAAGAAAACACAATATTTAAAACACTTGAAGCTTGTACGAGAAACTGTGATGTGAACAAGAAATATCTTAGAAAAAAGTTGCATACTCAATAATTACAGGTACTTTGGGTTATTTCACTTAAAGGTCACGTGTAAGATACGAAATGTACACCAGCTTCTTGGATGAGTGCTTTCTATACCATACCTCTTTGTTCCTTTCCTAGCTTTCTTAGTGATTTCACAACTATATTAATAGTTGGGAAAACATATTTCTGAAAAAAACCCGAAATGCTGATATCAGATTTTTAAGCAAAATGAAATTTTTTATGAAATATCAAAAGACAAAATTAAATTCTGGTATCAAGTAGAAAGAGTGGCATTCATTTCTCATAAAATATAGCAATGAGTATCTACAATGAGCATTTAAATACTAATTTATTAAAAAATCAGAAACCAAAGGCAAATTGATGAATCTTAAGTAGAATTAGATTCCTAAGTTTCAATTAAATTTAAAATTGTACGAAACATTATTATGTGAGTAAAGCAGCTTATGAGGAAGGTTCTGGAACAAACACATTCTGGTATCTCTTTCCAAAACAATGTAAATTAAACTTGAAAATTTCAGCTGAAAAATACTAGATAATTTAATGATTATTTGCTGGTTTAATTAGATTTTGGAACGAGCCATCTCCTTACACTATTAACTCTCATGGATTTTCATGACACAGATGTTCAAAGAATGTCAGAAACCAACAGGCATTAGAGAAGAGATACTGAAAGTGTCTACTAGAAATTCACAGGAGATCAGAATGTAATTGTTGCTTACTCTACGCCATCTATGCTTAGGATAAAATTTCTAAATGTTCTATCTATTCTCCTGTCCATTTAGGTGCCTGCCCTGGTGTTTTGGAACCCCAGCTTTTGATAATTACGTACTTTCATACTTACCTCAGCCTTCATTTTACTAGAGCTTGAAGTAGATTCTTTAAAAGCTCATGATCAGTATGGTGAACAGAAGTACAGTTGAGTTCATCCCAACATATATATAAATACATATATAAAGTATTTATAGTGTCTGTATTATCCTAATATCTAGACACATCATAATATTTAATGCTGAGTTGGAAAATATTAACTCTTTTACAACGAAGGCACAGCAAGGTCAAACGGCAGATCAGATAAAGGGCACAAGCACTGCAATTATTCAGTACATGACAAATTTTCAGTGCAATGCCTACTCTTTGGGGTGGAGACCTGAGCACTGGTTGAAATGCATATATTCCACTTACCGGGCACAAACAGCACCCCAGAGCAGGATTAAAAAAACCCCACAGCACGGTACTGTCTAGACCTACCTACTGGGTCAGCCCTGAGGACAGGATGAGACTCAGATCCTGCCCCTGGGTATCTGTTATGGCTGCAGAATTCTACTCGGAAGCCTCTTTAAGGACAGTATCGCTTTGGAGAAATGAGCTAATTAGGACACAGTCAAGAAAAGACAAGGGGAAATGGTGGTAGTACCACTGTAGTTATGGCAGTTAGAGACAGTTTTAAAGACTCAAAGGCCTAATTTTGAGTTCTGCCTTACTGAAAAATGTCCAAACCTTTACTTCCCACCTCCCAAGAGAGGCCACTCTCTTCCTCTCCCTGACCTAGGGCAAATGTAATATACATTTAGACAAAAAAATAGCAGTGGGGGAATTTAAACTCTGTACCCTATGAACCGTGTATTTAATTCTTTGCTATCAATACTTGGATCTCTGAAATCCCACGGTACAGTCCAAACACTGCACTCTCATTCTCTGCTGCTGGAAATTTCAACTACAAACTATGTAGAACTGGGTGTGAAACTTGAGCCAGGGAAACTGGGTTGGATTCTTACCTATAAACAGAAATAAAAAAGACATTTAGGGGGGTTTCAACTGCTTTGAGTCAATATAGTTCACTTTAGTCAATGAAACTTTGAATGTTTAACACCAATAGAGGAAGTACTCTTTTTCTCTTAATAAAACAGAATAATTTAGGTTGGAAAAGACCTTTAAGATCATGGAGTCCAACCATGAATGTAAATGTAAAATGAAAGTTAGAGGCACCTTTGTCATTTGAAATGAAGCTTTCATTCTCAAGAAGAGCAAGACAGGGGAGTTCCATAAGCTCTTAGTGATTACATCTTTCATAAAAAGGTGCTTCTAGAAGGAAATAGTTCATTGTCCTTTAAAAAAAGATAGTGGCGCAGGTGGCCACTGAAAACAGCCCAGTAAAAGGTTGGCTAGATCCTCAGTGTTAAGAGACACCCATGTTCTTATGGGATAATTGTGATCTTTCAGTACAGAACATTCATTCAGCCCTGGTCCTGGATCTCTTTCAGTTTAATTTATCCCGTTGTGAAAATGAAATTGTTCTATCAATAGCAATAAGCCACAAGTCTTGTTAATGATGACAGCCAAGGAGACATCAAGCCATAAATACTCAAACCAGCAAAACATTTTAGGAACAATAGAGAAAACAAAACCCCCAGAAGCCCAGGTTTTCCCCAACATTGACTGAGAATCTCAAGATAATAGAGTAGCGCGATGCACTAGATGGGTGATGTTATTGCTTTTGAGCTGATAGTTTTAAGATGAATTTTTATTTTTTCCAACACACTGCAGTGGGTATTTCCCCCCATTTGTCTCATTAACTTTTCAAGGTCTTCTTTGATTTTTATGCAGTAGAATTAAGTCCTTGTGTGGAGTTCAGGAAGGTGAGGATAAAGCAGTACCAATGAAAAAAGCAGTGTCCTTTAAAGGTGCTGTCCCCTATACAATGGTGTGCATGGAGAATTGTACCAGACTCCAAAGAGTTGTTTTCAGCAAGCTGTCCTACAGACTGCAGGTCTCACAGACTGTGATCTGACATGCAACACGAAAGGCTAAAATCTGTGCTAACTTCCTTTCAGCAAATTCAATAAAGAGAAATATTACCACTAAACACTAACAGATAACTCTACCAGTCAATTAAAAAAGAAACACTTCTAATGAATTCTAATTTATAAAGATTTCTGAGAAACAAATAAGATCATTTCCAAGTGGTATAATCCACTATTGTATTCTTCTGTTAATTGCTTTTGCTTTGTTTTAAATTGTTTTGATTTTTTCAATTTCAATTAGTACCCTCAGCAAGGTGTGAACTCAGAGAGCCTTGTTACTCTTTTTGTCTGCTTGAACAACAACATTTCTACACCTTTATTTTGAGAATGCTACTCAGGTGAATTACTGGACTGTTTAACTGCGGACGGAAGTGATAGCCTGTCCCCCAAGCAGAAACTACACACATTGACACTCTGAAATGGTGTAAGTCCATCAAAATTGAAAGAGTTAGACCTATTTATGCCAACTGAGAATCTGTATTCCTGTAAAGCAAAGCAAAATTTTCCCTCTGGGCTGTATCTTTATTGATAACTCAAAGTTATATGTAAAATCTATAATATAAGAGAAATATTCCCTACGACTTTTTCCTTGAAAAGACATCTGCGTTCCAAATAGTAGATCCTTTTGCTCAAAGACTCTTCTTATGCATGGTCAGTCTAAAGCCAACAAACCGCACTTAGCACAATCAATCTCAGAAAATAAATTTAGCATATCTATGCATTAATGGTATGGATCAATAGAAGAAGCATATTATAAATCCAAGAAGAAAGCAGAAATAAAGCTTAAATACCATTAAAATCCATAATGCCTTTGATTTACAAGCCATTTATCAGAAACAGTGGATGTTATAACGCACGTGTTAAATTCTATATGGGAAACACTATGTAGACAACTTTAGGAAAGTAAAGAAAAAAAGTAATGAATTAAATGTAAGCTTCAACTAGAATTTTAACAGATTTCTTAATAATTTCCTGAATTATCATCCAGCACATAGCACATGCAGTAATATCCCTCCCTCTAACAAAAGAAAAAACCAGAGGTTTTAATATGGTCTGGAAACACCAGATAAAGAAAATAACAATCACTATCGTTATAATCGCAGTTTGGAATCAGCCTATGGCAGAAGAACCCCATTTCTGAAATCACTAACGCCTATTTTACTCTTCTCCCAATATAGGTACCACTCAGTATTTCTTGAGTGAGAACTGAAAAGACCATGGCACTAGAAGTTACAGCCAACAGCCAAAATAAAGAAGTAGGTCATAAGCTGCAGCGGAATCCTTTTCCAGTGGACGCTC
>NW_010419458.1:18334-27084 GCF_000710305.1 Buceros rhinoceros silvestris | reverse complement strand
TCTTCATGGTACTCCTAAGCTAAGGAATTGGCGTATGTCTTTGTGGCGTAGAGATGCACATGCAGTAGATGACCTGTGTTTTAAAGTCTGTGTTTGTAAACTAAGCATGCAAAATATTTTAGGTGTCAAGAGACAGAGGAGAAATACCAATGATTATTTTGTTTTCTAGCCATTCTCTAGGCTCTTAGTCATGAAATTAATTATCACTGTTTAATCTGAGGAGCTTTAGTGCTCCAGATTTATAAGCAAGTTTATTAGCAACGATGGAATTCTATTTAGAAGCATAGCATCCGGAGAGAAAATTTTCAACTGTCTTTAGTGGTAACAGGTAATTCTGGCTTTGATCAAAAAACTCAAAACCCTCTCCTGACAAGAACAATCTTTAGATGTAACAGCGATGATGGGAAACCACAGCTCATGGTTTTAAGATGTGTTAAACCTCAGTCTAGCACAAGCCTTGCAGCAATTCAGCAGCAACCACGTTCTACCAGCCTTCCAGTTTTACCACGTCAAATCCTTTCAGCCCCCAAATGAAAAGTATTCATTCCCTCAACCTCACTTTAGACATTCAGTAAAGGATAGTACACTGGACTTCAACGATGTCTCCTAAAAAAACATTATTTGATACAGTAATTTGTATTTGAATGCTTACTGTCAGATGGTGTTGATCTTAGATCTTGAGAAGTGACTTCTAAAACAGGCATGCAAGAGTAACACCTCAAAGAACTAAAGAATCCATTCGTTCATATCCAGCACCAAAATAATCTGCAATTCACACCCAGAACTTATGAAAACAAATGTGCACTGTTAAGAGATTTTGCTGAGGCCAAGGCAAGAGAGAGTGAGTTCCTCCAGTCAAACTGGACTTCTTGATTTATCTAGAAACTTTTGGCCCAGAAATTGAGGAGAAGATGGAACAATTTTGCTTCTGATAACTTTCTTCCTGTGACCTGTGTCTTCTGCTAAGTTATTACAGGGGCCTTGACAAATATGAGTTAAGCAGTGTTGCCATGCCAACATATGTCCTTTTCCTTTTAAATGTTCTAGTGACACCGGAGGCAATGAGCTTGGAATATACTTCCCACCGGTCAGACTACTGTAGGGTTTCCTCTGACCTCAAAATTATGTTAAATGCTATGGATTTCACTTCATATTACCAAGTATAAGTAATAATAACAAATGTATTTCTACTTCTCATACAATTTCTTTCCGAGGCAGAATAGCATGAAGTAGCAAATTATGTGATCAACATTGCTTGTATTCTGTAATGAAATGACCGCCCATGTTTACTGATATTCCAGTGGGAAAAAAAGGATCATTCATTTTCTGGTCAAAACATTTCAATACTTAGTAAGTGGTATACCAGGGGATTTTATTAAGATGATCTTTAACCAGATGAAAAAATGTGCCAATAGTGAATAACGTGTGAAGCTCACAATAGTTGCTTTAAATGTCTGGATTACATCTTGCTAGTAGAGCCCTGCAGCTCAGTGGATATGGCATGGCCATTCCTTGTGACATGCCTCTGGCTCTGTGTTATGCCGACAACTCAGGCCTCGGGACTTGGCAGGCTTTCTCTGGACTTGTCTGGACCTGCACGGAGACTTGTTTTAGCATTAGTTGTGGACAAACAATTATGAAAAATGCTTAGCACTGTATTAATGCATGGTTTAATGCTTATTGTTATGTACATCTATTTCTGAAACAAGTATCTAGTAATGAGGAACAGCTACTCTGTGCAGGCTAAACTATCAAGACCCTAGAACAAAATGCCACGAACAGGAGAACTGGCATGAGATGACAACAGTAGCCTCAAAAGAACAATCACAGCATCGTTCCAGAGACTTTGGGGCTATAAGCCACTCAGTTGACTCAATTAATGATCATCAAAAAATGCAACTGGACAAAACTAATTTCAGGAATAAGAGGAAAAAACCAAGTGTCCACTGTATGCAAAACAAACCACATGGGGCAAATTTGGATGTGGCGTGGAATTCCATACCAATGCAGACATAACAACATATAAAGCATGTTAATAAGTATAATAAAACGACCCCACGCACAACCAACAATAACAAGGAAGAAAGAATCAACATCACAGTTCTCGCAGCACAGGTCACAAGGTGCTGAAGTAATGCAATAATTTTCTATTCCCTGTGTCCGTAAGTGAAGCCGTTGACCTTAGGACAAAGAGGTAACGTGGTAGGTGCTCAAATGTTTGTGTGCATTAATTTTAACTGTATAAAATTTGAACAATTTATATCGTCATAACTCAACTAATGGTATTTTGAGAGTGTTAAGATTTCCATTAGGCTGATAATAAAATTTTGGCTTTGCGTGTAAAGTGTGTTGCCTTTTTCTCGTTACAAAATTCTGCATGTGAAATTGATGGAGAATTCATGCAATATATGTTCACAACTTGGTTGCAACAAACAGATGACACCAGCAAAGTGTGTCTACTACTGATCATTTAAAAAACCTCTTGGACAGGCAGAAATTTCAAACACATTTTATACACTATGTAATATAATGCAGACCTAATCCTCATTACTAGTCCTTTCCTGTTTTTTCATAAAATATTAACACTGTAGAATTAATTACTGTAGAACTGCAGTAGAATAACCTGCATGGGCTGCTGTTTTGGAAAAATGTTACTTCCTGCAGCTCCATTAGTAGTGCTCTAACCAGTGTTACCAATAATAAAAAAAACACAGGAGAAATTTGAAAAGGGTGTTTCTACAGACTAGAAATAGATCATCCTGGATTAGGTATTCACCTAGACATGTAAATAAATCAGTCTGATTCTGAGGCTGGCTTCAAGGGAAATGAGATTAACATAATGCGATAATAATTAATTTATTCACAAGAAGACACTATTATCATATAATCAGCATCCAAGAATCAAATAAATCAGCATCTTCATATTTATATTTAAACAAAGAAATCCATCTGCCAATGATAGAAGATTCAAATACAATTAATTTATTATAGAACAAAAGACACCATTCTGATGATTTGAAAATCAGGTACCAGGAAAGCAATAGGACTGATAATGACTCTAGCACATGCTTTGATTGCTTTAGATAGAAACTGCATCGCATAAGCCAAACACAGCTAAATGACAGGTTGTTCTACATGCTGTGGACCCACGGGAAGCCTGCTTTCACATAGATCCCTGCCTTGTGATAAGGTTTTTTTGATCTCTAATAAAGCTTTCCTACATTGTTGCAGCATCGCAGTTCAGGAGTCAGAGCAGGGTTGGTTCACAGCAGCCCTCTGCCACATAGACTCTCTGTGTTACACAAACCCAGCCGAGAACGACGGACTTTCTGTAACCTACGTGACTAATGGGATCTCTGTTCTCTACCTAACTGCCAGTCTTCACTAAACCTGCAGAAATCTAACATATTTAAGACTGTAGACAATTCTATGATATTCATCTGTGAACAAGAATGTGAGGGGTGGTTGCAGAAACACACAAGTACAAATAATGCGATCAATCAAACCTAATTTCCACAGAATAACAAGGGTAAAACATATAAACAGTTACAGGTTTTGGCTGCTTTAGTTACATTTGGTTAAAGTCAATATGAGTGAAAAATATTTGGTAAAATTTTGTTTCATTTCAGAGAGAAACAACTGGACAAAGACTATAGAGGCTGTGACAAAATCTCTGTGAATGACAAATAAAGTAGAATATAACTAAGGCAATCTGCAAACAGAACTCAGCATTATGCTCAGGGGAGAAACCTGTTTGCTTCCTAAAAAACTTTGATAGTAGATGAGTTTCCCAATATGGAGGTGAAAGAGCTTGATCATAAGCATCCTATAACTTGGGGGAAAAATGTGATTTGCATAAATGCAGATAATTATAATCATCGCATTTCTTAGCTGATGGGAAATGTGTGTATTTAGCTGAAGTTGAGTCAGTTTGCAACCAACAGGCTGGGCACAGCCCATCAAGGCAGTTTACATCGGCCATCATCTTTTTACCCTGTGGTGTGATTGGGACTTACCGAGATCGTTCACACTTAGGCACTGTCTTATCAGATGATGAAGAAACCAGTCCTCCTGCTCCACCCATAAGGTGTCAGGTGGCTCCATAATAGGTAATGTCTTGCTGTGACCAGAAGCTTTGGGACGTGTATTATGGGCAGCATTTTGCGTTCAGAACGAACTGACAACTCATGTACGCACAAAAACCTCTACTCCTTTCAACTGCTTTTCAAGAAAGAGTAAATCTACCTCTCCGCTGCAGCAGGGACGCAGTGCCATTGGTGTTCTATGCTGGAATAACTGCAGAACGTGCTCACATAAACATCTACCACAACGCAACTAACCAGCGTAAGGACGCGCTGAGAAGCATTGGGTTCATCATCGCTCTGTAGCAATAATACAAAAAGTAAAATTTGAAAAGGAAGGAATGGAGGAGGAAGAGGGACTCTGAAGATTTAATACAACACCTTCACTGTGAAATAAAATGGCATATAAATTGATACAGTCATCCTGAAACCAATCTAAAGAGGTAATCGCAGCTGAATCTCCAATGGTCTCTTTTAAAGTGGAAATAATATTCTCTGGGAATGAATACACTAGGCAAGTATTTCCAGAGCGAATGTCAGGATGTTTAACCATATATTCCCATCAATAAGCTTGTGTTTGTTAATGTATAAACCATTCAAATATATTCCCATATGTTAGAGCTGATTTGACTATGCTGAGATGTGTCTGTTCTTAGGTATCTCTCCATTATTCCATTACAAAGGCTACATCTAGATACGTTCCTTAAAACTGGAGATCTTAGAGGAACAAGCATATTAAACTAAGAAAGTTCAGTTTAGGACAGTTATTTTACATATTTTCCTGAAGGCCCTGGGAGGGTTTGAAAAGCCTAGTTCATGCCTGATGTATTTTCATTATGAGTTTGATTCAAAGTGTTCATGTTTCCATAATGTAAAATACCTCTGGTTTTCATAAAGTAAAATACTGGCTAAATTCAATGAGGGAGTCTATTATAATTTCTGCTTCGCTAGATAATACCAAAGAAGTGGTCTACAGGATAAAATCCTTTGCAGCTTCATCATATGACAGAGGTAAGTAAAAGAAAAGGTAAGCTTCAGGCTTCAATAAAAAATGAAATGGCTTTTCTGAGGCAAACAAAAAAGCATTTAACGAAACATGAAAAAAGATTAATATAGTTTCCGAAAAAAAAAAAATCCCAAGACGGTTTTTCATGAACATAACAAAAAAAAAGTCAATAAAAGGCAAAAATAAAACAGAAAGCAGTTACATTAGTATCACCGAGCGCTGTCCTGAGAAGGACCTCTCGACTGAAACCAATCACTGCCTTAGGAAAGAACGCATCTGCACGCTGACCGCGGCCAGCAATCAAGAGAGGCTTTTTTGCACGTGTTCTTAGTAGGTGGTAAATTTTGTGTTTAATACATAAATAACGAATAGAATAGATGCTTACGGTTACCATTGAATAGTTCATAATAGTTCTGAAAATGTTTGATTTTAGATGAATATCAAGTAATATAAAATCAACAGTTTTGTAAGTCTAGAAACCCTACAGATGGAGTTTCACATAACTGAATTTTTCAGAACACTTAGAGTATTTTGGAATAAGATGTAAAGGAAGAAGCCAGCCCAGACTATTAGTTCCTTTCCTCTGTGACACGTGGGAACTGATAGCTTCTCCAACTTTTTCACTGCTGTTGGATACATCAGAGGGAGAGAGCTCTCATCTCGAGTGCAGGAGTGTTAAAGTTTCCCAGTCAAAATTGAAGCCTGAAGTTCATACAGGAAATTAATTGCCAGAAAACATTCATTGCAGACCAAGTGGATGATAATTATATTTAGACAAACACTATTGCTTACAAAGGTAGTTGTCTTTTTTACTCCTTTTCATCTCTGAATTCTTAAAGGTTTTTTCTTGTCATGCAATCTAGCTTGAGACCTATTCAATGCAGCGACATAATACAGGGGAGTACAGGTGAGGATTTAAGAATTTTAAAGGAAGTTGTGTACATTTAATATGCAGAATGAATACATTATTTTGTACAGAATCCTAGTTACCTCATCCACCATCACCTCCTGATGCAACTCAAGGGCTCTTTCACTTGCTCACAAAAGCAACCAGTTACATTGCACAGTGTGCTGATAGGTAGTGGCTACTCTTTCATAATGTAAAACATTTGATTTTGAAAGAACTATAGAGCCTGAGGTCAGCTGCGTTGAAGTTTCTGCTTTTATTCTGGCCTTGGTTTTTTCTAGTGCTGAAATTTAAGAGGCCGTGTCCTCTGAGCATAGAAATGTCAGAAGAATCTGCAATACAGAAATCTTCATGGATTTCCTCGATATATTTCCTAAACACATGCTAGATTTCAGAGCATGTTTTAATTTATAAAGCTTTATGGAATAAGAAGTTGACGCTATTGATTTCAATCTGCATTTCAAGCAATAATTAAATTTCAACAGCGGTGTCTTCACCAAACAGCGAGAAGTATCTCTTTATTCTTCTCCCATTTGTGAGTTTTTAAAAATATCTATATAGCCATTTGATTTTTTTTTAATTTCCCCGTTGGTATACTCCCCATTTCATGCAGAGACTTTTCAGCACTTCACAAGAGTTTACAGCACGGTGGTATGAATTACACGATATAATGTACATTATGACATTATGAAGTCTGGCCAGTCCAACCTCTCCATCCCTGAACTAACCGGGTTAACACCCCCAGCAATTGTATACCATAGTTGTTTGATGCTCCGTCTTGCCCCCGTGAAAATTGCATGTCTACCAGTCAAATCCATTATGAAGTTAAACAATGTGAGTGTTTTACTGTCACAAAACTACCAAAGTGATTTAGAAGCAGAGAAGATCAACGTAATCCAATTTAAGAAAAAAAAAAAGAAAAATAAAGAAAATGTAAGTTAAGTTAGCTGAGTCCACCATGGGCTTTTCTCTGACTTTTAGAGCTAGATTTTTTCTTAGCTTTCAGTATACCAATTACCAGCATCGAGCTAAAAACTTGTGCATGTATTTGCAAGACAGGGGCCTAAGGAAGCTCATCGAGAGGTCAAACAAGACAAAATTATTCCCTTTTTATTTTCTAAATTAAAATACTAATCTTTAGTAAGTATTTTAATTTCTGTGTCACTGCATAGCAATGAGAGCTTAAAGTATTCGTGGTTA
Source organism: Buceros rhinoceros silvestris (assembly GCF_000710305.1). Classification (NCBI taxonomy): domain Eukaryota; kingdom Metazoa; phylum Chordata; class Aves; order Bucerotiformes; family Bucerotidae; genus Buceros; species Buceros rhinoceros. Next base: position 19,889 of record NW_010419458.1, on the reverse strand, counting down.
TAAAATAGAAATTGTGATAATTACTGTAGTTTGTCATAGTGTTCTCTACAAAATAATTATCACTTTTTGTTTTTAAGGGTCTGGTATTTCCGATAGCAGCTTTCATGACATCTATATATTTCTTTGGGGCTGGCATATGTTTTAAATATTATTAAAATACTTATTAATCAATCTGAAATGCTGAACTAATTCCAGTTAGTGCAAGATAGATTAAAAAAGCATTCTGCAGGCAACTGGGAGACAACTCTGGCATGCATTTTTTTTTCAGCCAGCTGAGTCTGACATCAGGGTATTTCATCTGATTCTCCTGAGAGAAAGACCCAGCTGTGCTCCTCGTATAGTACTTTCTGCCAGATGATCCAAAAGAGTGGCAGTTCCGGAGAGACAGGATGCTTGCCTTTTCCTTGACTCTGAAGTGTTAAAGTTATACCATGTCTGTTCCAGCACAAGGTATATCTTGTTATTGCCACTTATTCATTATTTAGTATTATTAAGAAACAATTGTACCATAGTTTGAAAAGCGGTTATTAAAGAGTCAGAGTATTCCCATAATTTTGTCTGCTTTTCTCTCCTTTTCTCTAGTCTAAATGGTAATTAGAAATGTGCATGAGAAAGGCAGGTCGTTAAACTGGCTTCACCACCACACTATTGCTGAACAAAAGAGACAGACTCCATTCTTCGTCGAGCTCCCTATTAAAAATTTTTTTAAAACCACTGCACAAAAAGAACACAGGTTCCTTATGAATCATGACAATAACCATCTGAATTGGCAGTCTTCAGAGGTGTCCTAAAAATAGGTGAGCTTGAGGCCATTCTTTTCAAAAGTAGAACCTATTTGAAACTAACATTGCGCCACTAAACCAGAGGCACAAAAAATGCTTGGAAAAGATCCTCACAAAATGAGGATTTTAAATGAACAGAAATTAAATCAATTCAAGCTTCCCATCTGTACCTAAATGAAAAAAAACACCTTCTGAGCACCTGTTAGAAAAGAAAACAAGGGCTTAGATTCATGAAACTGGTATTGATGGCACGTCTTTTCTGTCAGGTCACTCCATAGAACTATTTCCAAACAGTAAGAGACTCCGCCTCAGTGCAGACCTCTGCCTGCACAGCTCTGAGCTCACGTTTGCTGTTTCTGGAGAAAGTGCCCTAGGTGGACTACGGAGGCATGCTCTCCTTATTATCTTATACGGAGTTATTCCACCCTGCATAAATCTTTGAGACTTGGGGAAGAGACCGATAGCTACGTGCCCCATTTTCCCAGGTGAGTTACCAAGTTAGTGACTTATTCCCTCCCTGGCTTGGAGATTCTATAAATATTTTATACAAATATATTTGCTGGCTCCAGCTGTAAAAATTCGGAAAAATCCATTTGAAATTACTTACAACTACTTTACCTGGGTAGTGGAATATACACATAAAAATCTCCACCTGCTTCAGAGAGGGGATTTGGACAAGCATTTTTATAGACAATGACTCTCTGGCCCCCCAGGAACTGAACTTAGGTCACTTGTATCTTGGGTGAGAGCTATTAGTGGTGATCCAGGGAAAG
>NW_010419458.1:0-18224 GCF_000710305.1 Buceros rhinoceros silvestris | reverse complement strand
GAAAGAGAAAGGGTACCTCTTTTTCTAATACCATGTGTCGCTAAACCAAAACGTAGCTTTCAGAAATTTCCTTTTCTAAACAATTTCAGAAATTTTTCAGTGACTTTGGCCTACATAGTTTTGTGATAACAGAAAGATACACTGAAATTCATAAGCTTTGTCCTCTGTTCTAGGAAAAAAAAAGATATCTTTGAGATAGTTCGTCACTCTAAAGCATCATGGTTTATCGTAAGATAAGTCTTCCTGAGTTCCCTGTATTTGTTCCTGACTCTTCCTCTTTTTGGTTTCGATCTGCCTAGAAATTCTTCTGGGGGGGGCCAAACTTAGAAGCTCAGATATGTGCATTCAGGGCTAAGAGTAACACCTGCAGCACCCCATAAATCAACTGGAAGTGGCAGGAATTAGTAAGTCAAACAATCTGCTACTTTGCAAGCATTGTTGGCCCATAAATACAGGGATGCGGTGCTGTATTAGACACCCTGTGGTATCTCAGTCACAGGAGCATGTCTGGAACATAGGAAATATGACATATAAGAAAGCCTTGCCTTTATGGGACAGGAGGTGGAGGGCTCTAGACAGCTGTATTCAGGCACCTGATTTGTTCCCTTGCTCTCCTTGTACCTCAGCCTTGACACCAAAGAACACGTGAGAAAAACAAGCACTGGAAAAATAACCCAGCAATATCTGTTCAAGAGCAGGACAATTAAAACCAGATGGTTAAGCACCAAATTTTCAGCAGAGTCCAAATTTCTAAACGACGTTCCAGAGGAATAAGAAAAAAAGAGTATCTGTATGTAGAATTTGGAAGCACATGTTCCTATTAATGTCAGAGGAGCACATTTAGTGTGTGTACATGAATTGAAATAAATATGATAGTGGGCGTGTGTCTCATATCCTAGGTCTATATGTTGATTATATGAACGGAGTTGCACACTATCTTGACATTATGAAGGAAAACACCCTCTTACCTGCACTGGCTTTAGGAACCATATGTTTTCATTTACAGTCCAATGTCAATCTGCACGTTCCATATGCACTATGTTTGTAAACAGGGATTTATGTTTGGAGAGCAAGTACACACTTGCAAAGCTTAAAGCAACATAGCAGAAGCCTAGAATTTCATTATTTAGAACAGAACTGTGGCAGTTATAACCACGAAGAAAGGCCCTGGTCTTAGCATTGGCTATAGTCACAGGCAGCTGCGTGGCAGCTATAGAAACATTTACCATGTACGTGGCTGGCAGTGCGGCGTGTGCCACATGAAGCAGAGATCTGAGTAGCTGCATCTCTAGGCCATCCTATTGGAATGGAGAAAGAGTTTTGCTAAGAGAAAGACCTTTTGCTAGGAGCATTATTTTTTTCCTATCAATTCCCTTCAGCTCAATATGAAGCTAAGGTATAACATATGCCGTGTGCATCATATGTTTGCTTGCACACCCGTGCATACTGTCTCTTTGTGTTATTCCAGGAGTCTCCTGAGCACATGGGAAGCAGAGTTTCATTGGGTTGGAAATTTATGCTTCAGTAGATGCATTGTCAATTTGGTGACCATCTGTAACTTCCAGAATTGTGTTCTATGCCGTGGCAATGAATAAAGTAGATTTTAGATTTCAGAATGGACTAAATGCTGTTGAAGGCTTATATTTAATGGGTTTTATAAACCCCAAGTATGAGTTCTCTTACCTTAGGTGAGCACATCCTGACAAAGTTCCTAAACCAGAAATATTAACGTTGGCACAGCTACACAAAAAGTAAGAGAAAACAAACCTTCTATGAGCACCAGGATGAAGCACTTAACTGTCTTCATATTACGCTCTGTAGAAAATAAAATTTTCAGTGGTGGCCAGTTAGTAGAGAGCAACACACTCTATCTGAATTCCTTCCTCTGAATGCAGACAAAATGTACATATATATATGAACAATGCATATGGCAAACAATAAAGTCATTGGGAATTTCAGCTTTAAAAGCAAAACGTTCAATGGGCAAATAGGAATGAGTGAAAAGAGTATTTTTTCAGTTGAAAACACAGTTCCAGTATTATTTGCAGACTTTCTATCCGGCACTCAGGACATACATATCCCTGAGTAGCCACAGTTCTTGAGAGTTTGCTGAAAGCACTGAAAACTTTGGAAAACATGACCACCTTACTCAGGGACCATTTAAGATCTGAATTGTTTGCCATTGTTTTCTTTATTAACAACAACAGCCACCCTCATTGTCTTATTAAATAGGATTTACTAGGAAACAAAAAGATGTAGTCCACCTAATCCATTACTAAAACAGCTCCAGAACAGTTTTCTTCCTTCTGGTTCAGTCTTCCTTCCTGTTCTCTATAATCTGCAATGAGGAGATTGTACAATATTCATGAATCACATCCATTATTCACCTGTCTAGGAGATACAGTCATCCTCGTAAGAAAGGATTTTTGAAGGTGGAGACCCATATTATTTTCTGTACCTTTCCTCTATTATAACAAAACTTGGGAAACCCAGAAGAATGCAGTCTTTCCTTAGCTGCATTTGCATAACCTGGGAAATTATCTTCTATTAAATCGCTTCTGTAATCGTTCTTATTTGCTCTCTTAGTCAGGATTAGACACAAGCATTTGAGAGGGATGCTAAAGAATTCCCAGAAGATTAAAACTACAGTAAATAGAGCTACATCTCAGGCACCTGGTGCATATGCTTACATCTCTATGTTTAAAAGATGTCCTGCAGTAATTTCTGCCCTACTCCACAGGTATGTTGATTTCAGGGGGTTTGTTCTGCTTTTGCTATAAAGGCGTTGTTAAAATGACACAGCAGGAGACATTAGAAGCCCTAAGGAAAGGGTACATATTGGAGTTTGAAACAACTTGCCTTCTAGCATTTACACTGAGTAGCAACATTTCAGATTGTTTAATTTCTCACTTGGTCACCTTGCAGGTCACGTACATATATTTATCTATAGCTATCTCTATACAAAATATATACTGTAACTGCTTGTTTGTGCTTCAACACAGTTCAAAATGTGGAGCTGGCAAGGGATGAAATACAAGTAATAATAATAAAAACAATAATAATCTAAATAGTGGGAGGTAGAGGGAGGGAGGAGAGTCCCTTTCGTAAGGCTTCTTCACTATTGGCATACTTCAATCCACTTGCTGAAGTTCTACGCTTCTAGTTGTTGATCTGGAAAAAGGGATCTTACCTCACGGGTATTCTGACAGCGAAGTATGCTTTGAACAAACCATTCTAAACTGTTTGAGAATATTAATAGAATAAAATGTTCTACTGGAAAAATTTAACTTTTAAAGTATATATTACTCTTCAAAATCTGTTTCTATTCCTTGAGAGGATTTTTTGGGTTTAGATGTCACAGCATTGCCTATGTTAGAAGAAGAAACTACTGCTGTAGTCTATTAATCTCTGTGTCATAACCATAGGCACAGAAAATAAACCATTCAAAGAATAGAAGGGGAAATGGAACGCTCTCAAGAGATGGCACTGATGTAACCTATTTAGCTCAGATTGAAAGAGACACTATATCTGGAGTGGCAGCATGGTCCTCACATTTATAGCATGTATATGTCTCTCAATGATACGATTGCTTTTAGCTGTTTTGAAGAACACTACTTAGAAATGTGGAAATTTTAGCTGTATTTGCTGCATCAGGACAATCCTATAAACCTTATTCCATCTTGTGAAAATTGGTCACATCTTCTGCTGTATGTACAGTATTTTAAAACTTTTTATTCAAACAGACTTATTTTAATGAGCAGGCTTAAGACCTTCTTAATTAGGTGGTGCTTATTAGTTTTTTTGAACTTTAAAGTGTTTAGGCTCAGTACCATTTACTTCAGTCAGGAAGTTCGGCTGCTTAAGCATCATTACCAGAAAATTCTTTCTCCACAAATAAATCTTTTGTAAGCTCCTAAACCGGACGTACGCAGTTTCTTTTTACACCCTGGAGAGCTGCACTGTAATACTGGGAACTTACTGAAAGATCCGGAAATTCATTTTAAAGTATTGACACTCTCCCTGGATTGAAAAACTTGAATGTCATTCAGCCTACTCTATCAGACTGGCATCAGCCTTAAGTACAGCTAAACAGCCTTGTAAATTGGTTTTTGTGGATATTAGTAGATGGCAGAGGGCTTTGCACTGGCAGGCAGTGCAGGATCCCAAAACTTATCCAAGCTTTCCTTGGCCTAAGCTGCTTTCAACTTGTTTTCAAGTCTCAGTCTAGTGGTCAAGTGGCTATTGCATAACCTTCTCTAGCTTTAGCACTGTAATGTCACAGAAGATAAAGGTCACACATTAAAAGTATAAAATTTTGATGCAAACTTATGTAAATGGTCACCTTTCCCCCAGGACTCTTTCACTGACTTAAAAGACAATTATTCACTGTTTTTGCTAAGTATCAGAGCCAATGTGTGGCCTTGACGCTTTAATTCGCACTGTAAAGTCTATAGGCTCTACACCAGATCTAAGATGATTAACGTTTTCTCATGGTCATGATAAGTGTCCATGTATTTTTAAATACTTTTAAAAAATGGAACATTGGTATGAAAAAAAGGGTTGTTAGCCCGGTTTTCCTCAGGATGTAGCAACCAGATGCTACAAAGTCCAGTTCATTTAGTGATGTGTAAGCTTCGTTGAAACGAAAGGGCTGGCCCTTGTAGAAGGTATGGGGCTGGCTCAGCAGCTGCTGAAACACACTTGACGTTAAAGCTATCCTGATTTTTGTCAGTGTAATTACGCATCACATAACTAGGCCAGGTGTGCAATATTAACAAGGATGTGAATATTTGCATAAGAAAATTTCACCGTGGTATAAAATCTAGACAGGTTTTAAAGTGCTGACAAGAAGCCTGGATCCCTGGATTTTATTGCAAGGCTAGCTTAGCGTTATTGAACTATGTCTTCGAATGGAAAATTTCATAAGCAATGGGAAATGGTGTTTTCACTCATTTATCCCTTATAGTTGCTGCTGACTATAGTACAGTCTTTCATTTCTTAATGACTTTCAAATTTGCCTCACAAGAAATTACCACAGGCACGCCAAAAGAAAAACAAAACTGATGACCAGGCTAATAGAACCACCATTCTTGTAATACATCAGTGCGTACATCCTAGAAAACCTGGGGAACTGTTATAAGCAACCGCAGAAACCTTAACCGAGTACTGCACTAATAATGGCTATTAAAATTGCCACTTAACTAATCAAATAATTCATGTTGGCATGTAAACTACATCTGTACAACATCTATTTGTTAAACACACATTACTGTTGTTGTAAGCTGTTGAGAAAAATAAAAGGATGCTGAGAAAAGGGAAGCAACCTGCTTCTAGTGGGCTTTGTCTGCAAGGTCAGGGTCTACAATAATTAACAAAAAAATGAATGTATACCACTATTTTTAATAGCTAATGTCAATGCAATTAATTGTATTAACAATTAAAGTGAAAAATCTGCGAGCAACTGAAAAAAACCCATCAAATTCAATTATTTCCCCCTTCCAACTATTGTTGCTATAATGCAAGAGAAACTACTGCAAGTGAAGAAGATAAAGTGTGTGTTTCTTTCTACATTCATAATACATTTCAGAGTCAAGCTCATAGTATTGTACAACACAAAGGACTTCCAACAGTACATTATTAATATGATACCTGCTGCCATTCTATCACAGTTTTGACACTTAGAAAAATATGTCCTGAGTTTCACTCACTGAAAGGTAACATTGTTGTAAGAGCAGAGAGTGAAATCAAAGGTACTGAATGGCACATTCTTATATTTTGGAATTAGCATTTCTTCCTAGCATCGGCAGCGCTGCTGAGACTTCTAAATAATTCAACACCTACAATCAACACGCCAAGTTTCAGTGGAAATTTCTGTGTTTTTGTAAGTAAATTCCTCTCTTACCCGATCACGTTTGTTAAGTTTGATGTGCAATTGACTAAGATTTTTCAAAAATATCTCTTCAGCTTGCTTGGTAATGCTGTCCCTGTGTTTTCTTTAGAAAAATGTAGCAACTTGCATTTGAAATTCATGTCATAAATTCTTCAGTCTTCAAATTTACCATCTATCTTATCACTATGTTCTATCTTTGGAGTCTTTGGCTGTGATGAAACAAGGAGAAACTACAAGCAACTATAAGCAGATCTGCAAGGATCATCCATTTATTAAGTTTAATAAAAGTTATCCTGATCTGCAAGGCTCAGATGGTTAATTAAAGTCAATAGGAAAAAATGCAGTAAGAAATCATAGTGAAATTTAATATTAAATCAGCCTAAAGAAATTCAAGAGAAATCAGCGGGGACTGATAAAATACCTGATTGATGGTGATAGGGTATTTCAAGGAGAGAGGCTGTCATGCAATACTGTGCAAGCTCAAATGAAGGCAGAGCACATAGGTGCTAGATAACTCATTTACATGCAGAAGTGATGACAGTATAACTGAAATGGCAAAAATACTTGAGAAGACAAATCCTGGCATAAATGATTTAAAGTCTAGAGATGCTGTTGACACTATTCCTTGCTCTGATTTTCATTTTTGTGTACATACCCACACTGGCTTTAAACTATATAAAGCACCTAGCTCAGGAATGAATGCCAATGTAGGCATAGCAACACGAGGTTATTGCAGGCTCCAGTACTCACCCATGAGTTCGAACACGCAGATGGGTGATGAAGTTGCACCAAACTTTTTATCCTTTCACAACATTAACAGCAGTAGCTAAAGTAACCAGCCCGTGCAGCCTCGTTCTTCATCCTCCAAGCCTTTCTGCCTATGTTTTCCATTGAGCACTTGCAAAAGACATTCTCATGATCTTGATGGGCTTGTCAAGCCTTCAAGTTCCTGTGTCTCAGTTTTGATGACTAGATCTTTGCTATCATATTAAGAACAGTGCAGGAAGTGACTGAAGGATTGACAATCTTTCAGTTTTCAAGGCACTCAAAAAATAAGTTTTCCTGTCTACAAGTTGATCTTGTTTTATTCTTAGCCACTCTCTCTAGCATAGTTTCTCAGATGAGAATTAAACTCTTTTGTCAAAGACATAGATACTCTCACAACTTTGCTGGCAATGTTGTTCAAACTCCTTTCTTCTCCTGGATTGAACTAGCAGATTGTGATTTATCTGGTAGCATTATAGTTCTAAAAGCTTTTGTTAAAAAAAGTTGACATTGAATAAAAAAGAGTAAAAAATCTGTCATTTAAGTTAGAGTCACTGACTTTTCCTGAGGCAATTAGTAATCTAAATACAAGCAGTAGCTAGCATGTAAAATTCTTCAGTCAAAAACAGGTGTGATTAAGAAGATACTACTTAAAACAGCAAAAGGAAGAAATGTTTTACATTCTGTGGAAAAAAAAAAGGCTGAAACACAAATATTATCTAAGACTTCAGTGTGGCTAAATAATTCATAAATGTTAATTGAATTTTGTTGGTTGGAGAAGAGATGATTGATTCAGCAATGAGACAGACGAGTTAATTCCCTACAGCCTCTGATACAGCAAATGCCCTTTTCTACGACCTACTCCAATTTGTTCCCTAATAACATATAGATCAGCCAGCAAACAGTTTCTAGGGACTTCCTAACAGTTGCTGACCCCAGAATCACCTTGTGTATAATCACGCGGGGTGTACAAGTCACAACCAATTGAAATGATTAATTTAGTACATATTTAGTCCATATGCACTTACTCAAAGGTAAATATTTTCCTGACATCTCCAACCACTAAGAACTACTTAAAAGTTTCACTTATACTTTTGTATATTAAATTTCTTTTGTCCTAACAATGCCCTCGAACATTCCAGAAAATACAAAGTCGAATGGATGTAAATTTAAGGAAATTTGAAGAACAACCAAATCAAATAAAGCTAAGTAAGCTGAGGGAAATCAAAACCCTCCCCATCTAAAAATCTAAAGAAGATTAAATGTTTGTTTCATGAATTTGAAGGATTTATCCTAATGGCAATATCGTCCAACTGGTTTTTGATATACAAGATTGGTAGGAAGAGGAAGACCAAGAAAAAGGATCCATACGCATATGCTCTAAATAAGTCTGAACTGTTATGGTTAGATTTGTGTATGTTTATGTGCAATTTGCCAGGTACAGCTATGAATTGTTCAGTTAATAGTCATCTATACTTACACATTTTAGGAAGATAAACAGCTGGTGGCTTCCAAAAGCAAGTGGAAGTGTCAAAAGTAGATCTGGAAGTACTGAAAAAATATATCCCAGTGTTTGGACTATGACATACATACAGGTATATCAGCAACACAACAAAATTTTCATATACAGCCTTAATACCCCTAATTGAATAAAAACTCTGATTTCCAGGAAGAAGCTATGCAGAAAAGAGTTGTTGAGGGAAAAGAGAAAATTACAATCCAGAAACCATGAATATTTCAACTATCTCATCCGCAGATTAAGGAAATTTATTCTGGTTCGCCTACTTAAATCCTCAATTCAAATCCTAAAATTGTAGTCACTCATTCACCGTGTGAAATACTGTAGCATGGCGAACGCTCTAAACCCAGAATATTGAAAAGGTCAAAATAATATTAAATTCAGGGCTTTGCAGCATTAAAGAACAGTCTTTCAAAGTACTGAGTGGTCTCAGCTCACAGAGAAAACCAGAGGAATTAAAGATACGCGGTGCTTTGCACTTGGAAGGATTGTGCTCAAGGGGAATTCTGATACTACATGCTTGTAACAAAATTTCGTAAAAAGAGAAGTGGCTAAATATTAATTCATATCAGTAAAGATTGCAAAAATGACATGAAAGAGAAACTGTTGTAAGAAACATCAATCCTCCTTCTGTGAAAACTATCAGAAGGAAAAATAGAACAGCATTGAATTAGCTGTGCTGTGATTCCCTCAATCCGTTCAGAACCATTTAGCCCGTTTAACAGGATTCCTATAACATCGCTCAGGGAAAATACTAAGAATGTGCAGCTACACCGAGGTGCGTTATTTCAATTAATTTAATAAACGGTTCTCTAACACGCACAGACACGCAAACCGGAGCTTGCACGCGTGCATCCCTCCGCTTGGCACAAGTTACTTCGGCAGGTTTTGAGATGCAGCTTCTTGCAGCGCTTTGAGCCAGCAGCACCACGCCAGGTTAGCTGTAGGAGTTGCAGTTCAACGTATTTTCAGAGAAGCAGTGTGGGCTTCTTTATGCAGAACTTTTGGAAAATGAAAACATTGAGCCTAACATGTTTATTTTATTACCATGGATTTATTATTGATAGGCTCTGCTCCAAAGATGACAGCTTACCACAATTTTTTAACTATTCACACACGCACTTTTTTTGGCTATTTTCTGGCTTGTTGATCATATAAGAAAAGGCAGAATAAGGCAAGATTTAAATAGAGACCATTAACTTGTGTCAAAACGAACACTTTGCAAGTCGTCAAAAGTTAACCCCGTTTAGCATACACCAGTCATCACTGTGTTCCAGTGTAATTTGAGATTGATTTGTGAATGGAAACCAAATAACCTAACACCATCCAACAATTAGGTTGCACAATTCAAGTAATTTTCTGAGACATCTGCTTTATACTCATTATAGTACTAGATGAAATGGTCAGGCTTGATGTTATGTCTTAACATGCAAACTCCACAGGCTCCTTCAATTGCAGGTGCCATTTGCAGGATAATACCCAAGGCAGAAACCTTTGAATCCTTTAAAAGAGTTTGGTTTTCAAATAGTGGACTCTAGAGAGATTTCTGAAAATCTCTGTGTTCCTTTCAAAGAACCTAGACTAGAGTCCAGAATGAAACCACTTCCGATAACTCAGTTCCTGCTTTGGACTTGTCAATGTTAAGTTCACTTGAAAACAAGAAAAACAAGAGGAAGAAACAAAACTTATAGAATATTTATTAATTGACCATTTGTTTCAAGTACTCACTTCTACAAAATACTGGAAGAAGACAAAGACCATTATTCCACACAAAGAAACGATACAGTGTGACCTGAGTTAATCTGCAGGATTTGGTACAAAATACAGGATCAATTCACTGACAAAATCATAATAACTACATGGGGCTAATTCTTGGAAGTATTAAGTATCTACAGCTGTCACCAATATCAGTAAAATGTTCCTCACTAAACCCAGATTCATCAGTTGGCTTTAATGTTGTGCTATATTGTTATATTCCGTTACTTTTCCTCACAAAACCAAAAATCCATATTTGCTTAGTTTTGCTTTCAACTGTGAGAAGAAAAAAGTTTGGTGGTTTGTTGTGGATTTTTTTTTTTCCAGTATCCATGGTTTACTTTGAAGGCTTCAGTATTTCCCACTCTCTCTCACATAGTGTCATGCTCTAAATGACTATTTACACCCGTGCGTCCTTACCTGTACATCTCGTTTTTCAAAGTCTGATAACAAGCCCAAACTTTTACCATTCACATCATCTAAAGTTTCTTTCCTTTTAGCATAAATACGAAATCTAAAAATGCAGCCAAAAGTATCATTTTACGAAGGCAGTAAATGTTTTTCTCACTTCATCGTGTTCTTTTAATGCCCTGTTAGTTTCTCTGATTTTTTTTTTTTTGATTGAGTCTCTGTCTTGCACCACAAAATCACTTCTGAAATGGAGAGAACAGATCACTTCCCTATGAAATGTTCGGGAAACAAAGGCCCAACATGAGTGGATGATGCTTATTCTATGGAAGAGCTAGAAAACAGACAAAACACACACTTGTAGAAACAGTTGGTCACCAGCTCTCATCTATTTCCACGTTACTTCCCTACAAAAATTCAGTGCTATAGTCATTGCTTTAGAACAGTTTAGGGACCTGTTTTTTCTTTTACCCTTTCTGCAAGTTACAATCCTTTTTCAATTAACATCCTACAATTTTAGGAGGTCTCTAATGAATTCTTTACACATATGCAAACATCTTATTTCCAAGTATTTATTCTTCCAGTGGCTACATGGTTTTGTTTTCCTACTTCATATGTTTTGCATCTTTGAAAAGACATGGCTCCTATTTTCTTACTGATTTATTTTCAGCATTCTGTTGCATAAATTCTCAAGTGTGTACCAATTCGTTCAGTAACTTTCAAAAGATTCAGTGCTGTTAATTTTCCTTAGTAACTGACATTCTTTTATTTAAAGGGGAATATGATATAGAAAGGGATGGGCAATACTGTAACACTAAGAGAGTACAGTGATATTTGGAAACAATTTGCTTTCAGAACGTGGAACAAGGGTATTTTCTTGGTTTAAAATTTATTATTCAATTTCCCTTATCAGAGATGCTTGTGAATCACAACATAATTTAACTGCCATTCTAAAAATAAAATTTAAAAAACAGGGAAGAAATTTAAGATTTATTTTTTCCATATTCCACTTGTCACCAGCAGTAAAATATGATGTGGGCTGAAACCCTTGTACAATGCCACTGTACACCTTTAACTTGTACAATTAAAAGCAAAAGGAAGTTGGGGAACAGATTAATAAACAGAAGCCCTTTTATTTCATGAATGTTGATTCTAAAGAAAGATTTTTAAAAAAATCAAGCAGAAATACAATGGGAAAGCAAGAAATAATCTAGTGAAAGGTTACTTGGCGGCTGTTCCACAGGTCCTATAAAGCCTAAAGAACCCATTGATTAGAGAGCAGGAGCAACAACACGTATAGTCAGGAGATCTACGTAGTTTATACACCCTTGGCTACTGCAACCACCCATCAGTACTAAGGACTTTGCAGTAGATAAAAAGCACCTAAGAGTTACTCTAGAAATAAGTGATTAGCATGTCAGGTGGAAAGACCTGGACGGCTTTTTCTCCCAAGGGGACAGACATTCTAGTTATAGGGAGCTGCCATCTCTGTTTATACTAGATAGAAAATAGATAAAACAGATGAGGAAAAAAGAAAAAAAAACTGTTCACAGTTTCTATCAAATAGCTGTAAGACAATTTAGTAGGTCAGTAAAACCTCTGTTTAGAAGCTTTTGAAGCTTCTTGAAGAACAAATTTACTAGTATGAAGATGGAACTCGATGGAGTGGTAAGAAATCTGTTCATTCACATGGAAGGCTTCTCTATTCAAAAAATTATGGCCAGAATCAAGCAATTAATATATCCGATTGCTTGTTCTTCCCATGGAAGAGTTAAATCTTACTAGAGATACATTTCACTCATTGACTCTTTTTAAATCACAGCAGAGCTACTACACGCATTGAAGACTTCTGGCTGTTTCCAAGGTGATAAATCAAGAAGCAGTACTACGTGTGGCAGTAAGTTCACATTGCAGTTATTTAAGCTTTAAAATCTTCTTTGCTAGAGGATCTGCAAACCCCTTTCCCCAAATGTCTCCCTATCTCCACCCCCCCCACCCCCCTTCTTTTATGCTTGAAGAATTATTCAGGATAAGGAAATGCAGGCAGATATTCGTACTGGCAAGACTAGCAAAGACACCTAAGTGCGAAGAAAAACCAGAAAGAACTACCCTCTGCCATGCAATACTAAAACCTTCCAAAATTACAGCAGGGTCTTGTCTTGGGGAGGAACCTCGGTGCTTTTGTGGGCTTCTCATCAGCAGATTCTCGGGAGATTATATCAAATTTCAGTGCTAGCCTAGTTTTCCTCAAAAGACAGCATCCAGCACTTTCAGACCATTTTTATTGACATCATTGCAAAGATGATGGTTAGAATACCCAACAGACGTGTAAAATTCTTTATTTTTAGATACTCATTTCTGTATTGTCAGGTACTATATGTATGACTCTAACACACACCCCAACACAAGTCCTGTCGTGTCTCGAGTTCTCACCTTGTGTGTAGCACACCTGGAATATCAGAACGTTGCATTCTTTTGGAATACAGAGGTTACATTCTTGATGTATCTTATCAGGAGCATTTAAGGGAGGACACTACAACACAGCAGGCCTTGAAACTACAGATGACGCAGTTTTGTATGATGGTTCATATAATTTCCAGACTCTGTGACCATTATGCCCTATATAAAGCCAACCCAGGTCCCCATAAGTCAGACTTCAGCCTGTCCTGTTGCAAGGGGTTCTTGCTTTGCAAGTACATCTGTCCTCACTGAATCTCTTAAGGTTCCTGTGACACCTTGCCTAGGTCCCTTAGAGGGGCAGCCCTGCTGTCAAGCAGGCAGAAGGTGGTAGGCTCTAACAAGAAGGGGTACGCTTCCAGACGCAGCCATGGTGCCAGCACAAATCCTGCTCTCCCTTCCGCAATCTGTGCGTGCTTTAAGGACCTTCCTTACCAGTCAGCAATAGACACATATGACAGGGCCTCGGGCCATCTTTGGACAGAACTTGGTACAGCTCTGTGGTTCCAAGCACAGGAAAACCGTCTGGGATCCTGAATCCTGAAATGCTTGTTCTCTTCCCTGAGTTAGCAGATGTGATAAGGACTGTTATCACTATGATATGCACTACCTCAAGGCTGCATCCATTTATCTATTGGCAGGGATCAATTTAGCTCCTTCCAGAATGGATTGCTCCTCTACTGTGAATTGATCCAGTTTCAAAATCAGAAAAGTTCTCTCACTGAACAGGAAAAAGAGTCCACAGTTTCTCTGATTACATTCTATCACAGCTTAATAATATGAAGCTATTACGTTTCATAAAATAATGCCACAGTCATTTAATGTATGTAAAAGAAACCACCATCTGAAAAATCAAAATGGCTCTTTTCAGGATTATAAACTGAGTTTTAAAAACACAGTCTCCAACCTTAAGCTTTAGTTTTTTCCCTCTTTTTACTTCCTCAAACAATAAACAACTAATTTTGGGTTTAATATGACTCAATAATGACTAATAAGCTTGGTCATGACAGACCAACACGGAGAGCAGATAGAATGAAAAGCTGATACCATAAACCATTCCTTTCCCACTCCCCTGCCCCCCAGTACTTTTTGGACTGGTTTATTTTTTCTTTTCTGGTTGCTTATGCCCTGAACAAATGTTTTTATGAGCGCACAGTGCTGTTTTAGTGGAAGTCTGGAGGGGTCTGCACAAGAACATTAAGCAGGGTTGGGACCCAAGAGACTAAGGCTTTGACGCAGTGATGAGGTCATCAGATACACTCCCAGCAGTGCTGCAGATGCGCTGTACAACAACCCAGAGCTAACTACAGCACCAAGAAATGCAGCTCTAGAACAAGCATATACACAAAGTGATTAGGGAACATAAGGCTAAAGAAACAAAGGAGGCTGAAAAATTACTTTCACTCCAAGGACTGAATGATTATTAGAATTTCAACTTCAAAAATACAAACCACATTATTAATTTGCCTTACAAATATTGTCTTCATATCTATGCAGTACAAAACACAGATTAAAGGCAAAAACATAGCTTTCAAAACCCTGGAAGATGAGATTGAATCTATTCACCTATGAAATACCTCATTGACCTCTATCATGACGGAAATATACGTACAGTTTTTAATAGATAACACATATTATTTTCACTCTTAAGTAAGAAAGTTAGCAGCATTTATCTACTGCCTGCTACACGTAACATTTCCACAGTAGGGAGATTTCCACGGCTATACGTTGTCTGAAGGATAGAAAAAGGGTTGTGATTACAGTCAATTTTTATCCTGTGAAAATGGGAACTGTATTTGTGTATAGAAACGTATTAGTGACAGCTCTTGTACACAGCAGCCAGTTGGTGATCAGTTACTGGAACAGTGATTTTCCCAAGCTGCATCACTTTTAAGGGAGACTCCTTACCTGTGTCAACTCATCAATTATCACGTAATATGAACAGTTACTCCTGCTTATCATGTTCAGCATGGACAGAGATAAATTCAGACATTAGCATAATGAAGTCTAATATCTCAATAAAGGGCACAAGTCAATAACTGCTATGAGCGACATCCTCTATTTAGCCAGTCCTTTAAAGTTTATAGAGGAGACATAGTCAAAATACTCAATGGGAAGGATTGGGGGAGGAAGGGTGTTCAAAAGACGTTTGATTTAGAACATGCAGTTGAAACAGAATCATTCAGGCTGATTTAGATTTTGAAGCTGGGATGTGAAGATTGCTATTTGCCATTTGCTAGCCAGCAGTCCTGCCTTAGATTTGAGCTGGAAGATTAAGATTTCCATGCTCAGTTACTCAAAACTGTTTCCACTGCGCTGTATGCTTTACTGAGCCACAGTCAACCCTTGTTAGTTAGTCTTACGTTTTACTTGTGTACATTTCTATCATCTGTTTCATCTTCAGCCCAGGTTTTTAAAGCCATTTTAATTAGTGCAGTATCAGGAAGATTGATCTCTTAGATTTATACCTGAGCTGCCTGCACTGCAGGTCACTACATACCAGTTATTCAGGCTTTTTTAGAGAGCTGTGATTTATGTTTAATATTGTTTGAACTCAAAAGACTAGATGTGGTTATGTTAGAAACGCTAATATTTATTCAGACACAGAAGTGGATAACAGTTTGATGCGAAGTACTACTGTATGAAATGCAAGCAGTTAATGAAGATTGCTTCTTTTTATGGATGAAAAAATTAAGAAAGTCACATCTAACCATACTTTTAGTAACACACTAGAAAAGTTAAAATTACGATGTCTTTGCTGCTTTACACACACACACAAAAAATTACTCACCAAGCATGTGGAAAATTGAAAGATTGACCAATCTACCTTGAACACACTCAAGTGTCCAGCGCCTAGACTGAAACTAAACATCAGTCAATAATCCCATCTGACATTATCACCAGCCCCTGAAATCCAGGCCACTTAACACAGAAATATATTCACTCAACAAGTGCTTCTTTGTGTCATTTTTTCCCCACACACAGTAGTCCTGAGTGTACGTACATGAGCTATTGCAACAAAAACTATGAAGGGGGCAATAGCTTCTGCCTGTGCCTGTCATCAGGTCTCTGGGGTTTGGAATGTCCAGCAGTGAACCAGCTGCTGCTTGGCTAAGTCAGCAATAAACAAAGCTTTTTGACTCATCTTTTCCTAAAACCTAGCATCAGTAACAGCCAGGTGACCACTTTTTAAACCAAAATTAAAGAGCGCATAATCCTGCTAGCACTGGCATTCATTCCAGATCTCCAAATACAGCAATAAATTAACACGAAAACTTTTATTACGTATTAGTATAGCAAATATTTGAAGGGAAGACAATCAGAAAACAACCGTATATGATCGTAACTTCTTTTTCTACTCAGGAGCTAGGTGGTCGGACCACTTTTGCCTGGCCTATGTAGGACCTAGATTCAACTCTTCCAAAAGGATTTGGACATTCTGCCTCCCAAATCACCACCTTTTACTCTGTTCTTTGCTGGATGCTCCCAGTTTATCAAGCGGATCCTTCCTATTAAATGCTTTTGCTAGAGCAGGAGCTAGAAGATCATGGAAATCTTTTCTCCATTGTGATTACTTCGCTATTGGGCCATCACATCATTTGTTCATTTTGTCTTTTTAAGCGTTTTGTACAAAATCAGAACAGCTCAGCTGGAGGCACTGAGACATATGTTTCATTATACATATGTACAGGAAACATCGTTTTCCAAAATTTTCTCGTAATTCAGCAGAATTAGCTGAAAACTATGAACACAGATATAGATGCAAATACCCACAAAAGTGCTCATGTTTTCCAGCACCTTTAATTGGAGTTTGATTTCAGCTTTGATGTTCAATTTATATATGTATCTAGCCTTCAGCGGTCAAAGTCTAAAGTTTGTATCAAGATGGGGAGTTTTACAATATTTTTGTCAAATGTCATAATGCATATCATACTTTTTAGAAAGTAAATGATTTACATTAACTCAGGTGTACAATAGTTCTAATATTGTTAAAGAAATACTTTGACTTCCTTGCCGATAAGATCATTCTACCCTTGCAGAATGTCAACAGCTAATCATATTCTTTCTCTGCACCAATATCGTACTGAGAAATTGACTTTACCATCTGGCTTTCTGAAATTTTTATCAGGTCTTTTTAATTAGGTTCAAATCATTGATTTCCATTGTTCCCCAGCTTCTATCTTTTTCTGTACCGTTAAGACCAAATCCATTTCCAGTGCACTACAGTGTTCTCAAGTGGAACCTAAAATGAACAGGATTTTCCCACAGGTTTTCATACCTTACATCTGCTAGCGCAAGTCCTGTCATGCTTGCCTAGTAGTGCATATAATTCAATTTTTGTTTTATTAAGATATGAGGATGACCATTCTATTAAAAAAAATAAAGTCAAACAACCTTAAAAACTCCAAATGAAAAATGGGCCCAAGGCTTAAAAATTAGAGACATCTGCAAGAAGGCTAGAAGGTTATGTTGCTGTAATTATATTGAACATATTTAAGTCAAAGTGGTTGTGAAGTCTTTCCGAGGCCAGGCTCTATTTCTACATTAGTTTGCTTTTTCTATTCTGCTGCAATGCTAAAGGCATTCATGTAGGATTTCAAGTTTAGAAAAAGTTTATAATATCCAAATATTGCTGTATACTCCAGATATACACACTGTAAATTTCAGCTGTCAGAGCAGAAACCCCTGCAAGACTATTTCTTTTAAACCTTGTGCAAAAATTAATTCAACTATACAGTAATTTTGGTAATATTAATCTATAATGAGGACATTGCCCTTTGTCTTTAGGAATTTGATTTCATATGAAAAATTGCAGTCAAGACCCTAAATAAATAAACACTAGCTCTACTTTGATTTCCAAAGCATGCAAAATCCAGATCTGAACTTGGCCCGGAATTTAATAGGGAGGGGCTTGGACAGGAACCATAACCTTAGTTCTGGTTTAAAAGAAAAAAAAAAAAAGACCAAACAAGCAAACACACACCCACGACAACTAGATACTGAACACTGAGTTTTACATTTTCTGGTCATTTAAATCATTACTTATATACAAATTTCTATGCACTTGAAAAGTAAAATACAGTGAATCCTTTGGAATTCATGGAAATCTTTTCTCCATTGTGATTACTTCGCTATTGGGCCATCACATCATTTGTTCATTTTGTCTTCTTAAGCTCCTTTGGAAAGGAGGCTAAACCCACCACTTTGGGGTGCACCCGACAAGGTTGTTAGAGATTTCAGTTAGAATGACAAGGTGCACTAGGCTTTCTCACTGATTACCAGATAAACTGTTGGTGTGAAAGCTGTCAGGCTATGTTTTGCTGGGTATGAAAGCCATATCTTTCCTGCAGGGCTGTGTTTTAGTTTCTAGTTGAGAGAGGAAGGACCTATTGCTGGAACAATATTCTGCCCTGCCCCAACCCTCACACC
>NW_010419457.1:170326-177091 GCF_000710305.1 Buceros rhinoceros silvestris | reverse complement strand
TATATATAATATATATATCACATATCAGCAATATATTTTTAATTTCTTTATTAGGTAAAAATGGGATTTTGTTTTTTCATTTCTAAATTTGTGGGTTTATAATCCAATTAAGCTTGCTTTCCTGTTATTATTGGATGCATGAGCATGAGTCTGTTTTAATTTTGTAAGTGATGCTGACCCTAGCAAGTGTAAAAATTATGCCTGTAAATACTGCGAATCTGCTAAAACTCATCAGTATTTCAGTTTTCACTAAAAACTAGCACACTTCTGTCTTAGCATTTGCACATTGACTGTTCAAAGAGCCAGTTCAAAATTTTATCCTGATAAATATTTTCAAAGGACAGAAACACATTGAGAAAACAACAAACAGCGCTGAGAATATCCAGTTCAGCAATGTTTTCTTGTGTGCGTTTTGGTGCCTGTGTAGGCTATTGCAATGTTAATTTTAGAAACTCTAGCCCAGCAACAGACACTCAGGAACAGAATGATGTACGGCAAGCAGCGAGAATTTTAGCTGCAGACTATAGCTTTATTTTCTTATTTATAGCTCCCTTCGCTTTGTTTTTTTTTTACGAAACATGTATCTTCTTTGAGAGTGCCCTGGCTCTGTGCTTTGCTGACCAATGGGCTTATGTTCTGGTTATATCCCGTTAGTTATCTTCAAATCCTGAATGTGTAGAAAGGCACAGCATAAAACCTTGACTTCAGAATTTAAATGCAAATATTATTAAGGAAAAAATTAGAATTTTATTTAACTTCTAGCTATGTTGACTTTGTTCTTACTTTTTAATTAATGTACAATTAAACATTTCACTTGTCTCTTACAGGGAAATGTCAAAGCCAAAGTTTAAAGATTTAATAGTACTATGCCTTTTAATAAGGAAAATCTGACAGTATTAGTAGTTTGACGAGGTTGACGATTAGGTGGACAGAATTACAACAGGTATAAGTTGCTGCAGCTCTGTTGGTTCTGATTGATTTCCCCAAAATGGGAAGCAAAACTACACTGTTCATAGGATTTGACAACGTAACAGTATTGCATAGGGACAGGCTCAGCTCCAGCGACCATTTTTTCTCTGTTCTTGTTATTTCACAGTCAAAACTAATCTTCATTGAAAACCAAAGATTTTTGTTCGTGTTAAAGAAACAGAACAAAAAGCTCCACACCCTCAAGACATTTTTGTGAGGAAATTATTATTATCATTTTCTACCAATAAAAAATGTCCAGTTTGGGGAGATTTTTAAACTCAGCCCTGAAAAAATGTAACCTTTGACATTTTAAAGTAATGATTAATTTCAGATGTGGTATTCTGATGTTAAAAGTAGCATTTTGTCCAATAGTTAGCTGTAGTAAAACAAAAAATCAACAACATAATGAGAGAAATAAATAACGAAGACCATAATTATTAACTGCCACTTGTTTCAATTGAGTTTATAATTTCTATTTAAATTCAGCTCATTTTATTCTCCTAAGATTTCATCTCTTTTTTTCCATCTTGTTTGGAGTGGAAAATGTCTTAATAAGACAAAAACATTTAGAGGAGAGGAAAAGAATTTCCTATTCACCTCTATTTTCTCTATTGACTTCAAGATCAAAATCCCGTAAGAAAGGCAAATTCATAGAAGAAATCATGGACATACGTGGAATTCAAAGTTTAATGTACGTGTCTACCCCCGGATGCACTGTGTTTAGTACAAAATGAGGTTAGGGGATTGAAAACTATTTCTAGGTGGCTTTTTTATTTCAGTATTGATTCTTTGGGCAGAAAGCCCTCCAATTTACATGTTTCTTATATAGACTAATAATAAAAAGGGAAGAGTAAAGAGATATTTCTTTCTCTTCCACTCTGCTTTGTACAAAACCTCTTTTACCTTTCTGCTTCATTTACTTTGTAGTGTCCTTAACTCTTTATTGCTTTTAATGCTGTTATTATGAATCACTCTTTCTGCTTTGTACAAAACCTCTTTTACCTTTCTGCTTCATTTACTTTGTAGTGTCCTTAACTCTTTATTGCTTTTAATGCTGTTATTATGAATCCCTCTTTCCATTTTCAGTGCGCTTAGTCATTTTAATACCGATATAATTGTAAGGTGCAGGATGTAAATCCCCATAATGTGTTGGAAGACAAATGTGTCAAAGTCCCTTTGTCATACTGACAGGTTATAAAATCAGACTGGCTCAGTTTAATCAGGTTTAAATTTTAATGACATAAGCAAAACTCGGATTGAAGTAGCTATCTTTTTGTTATTATTTCAGATCACTGCCACAAACAAGAAGTGTTTTATCATTTATTCATCAATTGTATCATTCAAGAGCTCGCTTGAGCCTCACATCTGTTCTTGAGAATGCGTTTTAAATCATTAAGTATTTTGCAGAAGCGATATCACTCTTTGGTGGCTAGTTGTCATCTTTTCTTACAGTACTTTTTCCTTTTCTCCCTTGTCTTTCCTCCAGTGAATTCCTATCCCTAGATTTTCCCAATGTGCGGCCAGGTCCATGGAATCACTTCATTTTTGGTCTTGCTTATCTATCTGGCTTATCAATTGAGAGTCTTCTCTTTCAGAACTTGGAACTGGTGGCTAATAAGGTTAATAATTCGTCATGGCATTGTGTCTAGGGCTGGGGGAGGTAGGTAGGGCTTGGAGGGCAGGCAAAGGAGGGCAAGAAAGAAAAGGAAAAAGGAAGATGATAAATCAATAGACCGATAAACCACTAGACCAATAAACCAATAGGCAGTGTTACACTGGGTTAATATTCTAGCATTTAGGTCATGAGGAGTGCGTTCCATCCATGTTGGTCTGCTCCTTGTAAGCAGATCAGTCAAGCACAGCCCTCATTTTCAGATGTTGGTTTATCCTTGTGCCCAGTTTAATAGAGAAGTATCTTGTAAAACGATTGCTTCTCCCTCTTTTTAGTTTTGCTAGCAGCCTTGCTAAGCAATGCAGCCAACATGCATCTCTAAAACCCAGTAATCCTAAAACTAGCCCAATAGATGTACTACACGCTGTAATCATAAATTCTTCTAAGTCATTTCCACACCCTGCTCTTGGGGCTTCTCATCAAAATCTTCTGGAGGTGTTACTTACAGTTACCTTGATGCTGGCTGCCTTGAGGAGCAGAGACATTCTCTGTTGAACTGACAAGCACCGTGTAGCCAACGGCAAGGCCAGACCCTCTGCTGCAGTCCAGTATGAAGCTTTCAACAGGGTAGAAAATCACAATTTTAACTTGAAGCGCAGATAAGAGGATTGACATTCCTGACTAAATTGAATAAGAAAGTTACAGTAGTACCTTTTGATGACTACTATTTTCATTTGATTTTGTAGCAGTATCCTAGAGGCTAGGCTTGTATCACATTCTTAGTGTTCCAAATCACCACTCCATTAATATCACCAGCCATTCAAATAATCGGAGTGATTGAAATTCAAGGATAATACCTCTCCAAAGTTGTGTGCAGATGTTACTGTTAAGCAGCTTCATCAGCTTCATTAAAACTTTTTTTTTTCTTTTTTAAGGGTCATTTTATAAACCTAATGGCCTTCCTGAAATCAGGAATTGTTTTCGAGAACGTGAAATGAGGTGCACACCCTGTAATAGTTTGAGATAATATAAGGACTAAAGAAAGATACGACAAACTTTCTGTTACATCAGAGAAAATGACTGTCATCACTTTTTTCCAAGGTGCAGTTGATGGGAAATAGGAAGAAAAATACAGACTTTTGCCTCTATTCTGGTAGTAAATCATCTGTTTTGTCAGATACATGCACCTGACTTCTTGCTAATCATTGGGATATGCAGCAAAATTCACATCTTACTCATGTTCTTCAGAGGTGTGATTCTACCCTCGCATATATCTTTATAAATCACAAATGCCCGAGTAAATGCATCAAAGATAAGTTGCTTGAGAGTCCAACTGGGTTTAGCATACTAATGTAAAGATATACCTGCTAAGCAATATTTTTAAAATGAAATTAGGTGGAAAACAAGAACATTTTATGCCTGGTTATAAGTATTACTGGCCTGATGACCAAGAATTTATTGCTGCTTTGCTTTCATTTTGAATGGATTATATACATAGCAAAAAGATCATGAGTGCCTTCTGCCCCAGTGAGCTATTCGTAAAAGAGAATGCCAACCCTTAGACTTTTAGATATCTAAATTGGAGCACAACTCTAACATTACATGGCAGCTTGGTCTTTGCCCCAAATTGAAAGTTTATGAATTTTTTTCTTAATTTGTAAATTTAGCATGGAGGGAGGCGGGGAAAAGAAAGGATGAGCTGTCCTTTTCAGCATATTGAAAGGGGGCTGAAATCTCAGTGGGGAGTGTGTCTATAGCATATGCTTATCACAAATACCGTGGTGCTTACTTATCAGGAGAGAGTGAGTCAGATTTAGCATTAGGAAAACATCTTTGCATGAAGTGACAGCACATTTGACACACTAAAAAGGTATTCTTAAAAGCTAGATATTTTTACTTACCTTCTAATATGTGTTGTTAATACGTGAGATTCAAAATCTTTTTGAATTTGCAAGGTTTGAATCTGCAAAAGTGAAGGAAACTCCGAGAGAAAAAAATAGCTGTATTCAGCTTTCATGTTTTTGCAATGTAGCAATTCCTCAGAAAAGTAGGTTTAAAGCATAGGTGGGTGCAAGAGAGAATTGTACGTGTGAGAGAGTGCAGCACTGAAGAGCCTGTAAGAAGAGGGTGTAAGCAGATCCCCAGTTCTCGTGCAAGCTACATCTTTCTACAGCAGCAGGGTATAGAGTGGCTTTGGCTTTGCTTTCCTGCTCCTCCTGTGGGCATTTGACTCGGGGTCATGCTACCCCTCTTTGCAAAGATCACAGATCTCTGACACTGGAGGTGGAGCCAAATAAATAGAAGAGAATTAAAGCCTTCAGTAGTGGGTGCAATGCAATAAATCCTGGAGTCCTTAAATTGAGTCACCTTCTGTCATTTATTAGCAAATTAAATCTGTCTCAACCAAAGATGCAAATCTAGTTGTAGATCATTTGTATAAAATTTACAAGAGTTTGAACTGTAGCTTTACTGGAACTGGAGGTTGTCTTTGGTTACAGGATACACAACATTTTCTGCAAGGTTAGCAGTGCTGTGAGAACAAGTATTGAACCCCGCTACATGAGGACTTCTGCAGATGCTTGTTGGGAAGATTGTGACAATAGGAGCACACACATGAAAGATACTGTTTTATAGAAAAGTCAATCAGTCTTTTTCAGACTTTGAAAATTAATGGTTCAGGATTTATTTGGGTTTTAGATAATGGGCACAGGGATCTCTTGACTCATGTAACTATTTAGTAAATATCTGTGGGTTACAGAACACATTTCCATTTACTTATACGGAGCAGTGTTTCTGTATCCAAAGACATGAACTGTAAATGCAGTAGATAATGTTATTTTCTTCTTGGATTTGAAATTGGTAGCAACTTCACTGTAGCATATTGTATAGTTTAGAAAATGTGGATCGATGGTCTGTTTTCAATCAGACATGTTTTCAAGAAGATGTTTGATCTTGACAAATGTAGGCAGTATGAATCACTCTTATGTGTGTAAATGTAGATGTGTGTGTATATCTTTACCATTTGTCCCTTTATTTCTTTTTCCCAAGGCATATTCTCTGCCAATTTTAAGAGCTCCAGAAACATAGCTTGACACAGAGAATTGCTTGCAGCACACAAAGACAAACTGTAGTGATCCAATAAAATCCAGGATCAATGATGTAAATTTTTGACTGGTATCTGCCAGCAGCACTTCTTTACATGTATGATGACACGTTTGTTGATGAAAATACATTTTCAGGGGTACTCTGGCAAAATTCTATAATTAAATATAATAACCAGCTATTCAACTCCTTATATAGACTTTGTCATTTTGTTGCACATTTCATTGTAATTCCAGAAATTTTTAAAGAAACACATTTCTCAAAATTAGTAGGTTGAGATACTGGTGCCAGAGTCTATGTTAATGTGCTGTAATACAGTGTCAGACAGCGAACATCAGACTGAAGGGAGTGCCAACCAAAAAAAACCCCACAGAACTACACTCCAAAATCCAAGCCACCATTTCCACCTTCAGATAGTGGCTTTGAAACAGGTTTCAATTTAATTCTTCAAATCCACCAAATTAAAGGTTATCTTTCCCAGTTGGGAAGTGTTGGGTTAGAGCAGTTGCTCAGTCTTGATTTGCACTCCACGCAGCGTGCTGGGCCTTGTGGGTTTTCCACAGTGGCTGTTAGGATTTATGAACTACTCAAGAATCTATTTCTATACTCCAATAATTTCCTCAGTCTCTATTTTATTAATTATTAACACATATCTAATGTTATTCCCTGTGAGGTGCTGGATCTACAGTTACAGTAAGAATCTTAACACATCACATCTTAAATAACTGACAGTTTTCCAAATACTGTGATGACCAGAGAATCTTCACATAGAGTAACAAAGGCAAACTAAGAACAGATGTAGTCCATCACCTATGGTGCCTTGGATTGAAAGCTTACTTCAGGAGCTTCATTACCATGGACCGTCATCCTCCCTAGCTGCTCTAGACAGGTGTATTTCACCTTCTATATATCTGCTGCCTTTGTCTGTATACTCATAAATGGTCAGCAATGATCTGGTCATTATGCTTATAAAGATGCCTTCAACAACTTCTTTCTTTTCCATCACATTAGAAATCCAGAGTTTTCTATCCATATTCAGGGTCTAAGGTATACGTATATATTGTTTGTTTAATTTCAGCAGG
>NW_010419457.1:168740-170243 GCF_000710305.1 Buceros rhinoceros silvestris | reverse complement strand
AGCAGGAAAAAATGGGAAAAAACCCTGTGCTTTAACTGTACCAAAATTCAAAAAAGCAATAGCAATTGTCTTGCATAGATTGTATATTTTTTAATTCATCATTACTGTGATTCTTTTTCTCAAAACTGAATTTTCACATCAATATGTGGAATAATAAAGGTAATCATAAAGTTGGTTTTCACCACTGCCAACAGTATGAACAATCACTGACAGGATGCTAAAAATTGTTATTGTTATTCCAAAGGTAACAAAATTAAAGACGTTTTGGCATTTTTTGCTGAGTAATTTTCCACTGATGACCTTAGCAGATGCTCCTGGAAATAGAAGACCCCGTGTGATTTGGTATCCCTATACCCAGACTCAGGCCATCGTGAGTGCTGTGCTGGCAAAGAGAGTTTTTGTCAAATGAATGAGCCACAGGTTCCAGAGACAGAGAGCTAAAAAGCAGGGGTTGCGCTTCAGTGGCACTCCTTCAGCCCGATGCCTCGTCATCACTGTGGTCAGAGAAAACATCTATAGATACTCTTACCTGCAGCTGGACCACTCTGAGCACTCTTATGCTGTGCAGCCAAGAAAAAAAGGTGCGCGTTACCACCCAGTTCTCTTAAATTGAATTACGTTCCACTCTGAGAATGAGGCAGGCCATGTATTTTCTATTTGTTAAGAGAAACTTTGTCTATGTGACATATCTGATTTTATTATTAAAGGTGATCAGATCCTGCCTTGTCTCGTTTAATTTCTTCTTATTTGTGACCAAGAATTTGGGCAATCAATTCCTGTCAAGCGGGATATCATCTGAAACATGCCACCTTTGAGGTAA
This sequence comes from Buceros rhinoceros silvestris, assembly GCF_000710305.1. NCBI lineage: Eukaryota > Metazoa > Chordata > Aves > Bucerotiformes > Bucerotidae > Buceros > Buceros rhinoceros. Next base: position 169,423 of record NW_010419457.1, on the reverse strand, counting down.
TTATTTGGAAGTTACTACTTCAGATTTGCTTTGTTTCTTTGAATCTCCATGGGAAAATCCATCACTCCAAAGTTCATGGAAAATGACTGCAAGTACCTTTGGAAATTTACTTCCCAAATTTTGGTTTCATTTCTCTGGCTTGCTGTTCTAGCTCAGAAGAAAATCGTGGTCATTCATTTAGTCTGCAAGACTGATTTGTTTGACTTCAATCTGACTGACTGAAGACTCTTGAGGGAAAAAAAATGTCTATAAAAGTAGAAGTTACACGTGTTGTGAGTGTTTTGTGTATCCAAAAAACCAAGGATTAGTTACCATTTAGCTGCTTGCTGGCTAGGAGTGCTGTAACAGCCTCCATGGGAAGTGTTTGTAGGCAAGTAGTCATGATCTGGTATGTGTTCATTTACTCATTTGGCTGCGCAACACAGGGAAGGAGAATCACTCTTTCTTTGTGATTTCACCAAGTGGCTATAAATTTCCTTTGGGGAAGCAAGGTCTGGAAATCTTTTACCAAGATGTTACTTACATAATAAAAGAGAAGCAGTCTTCTGGAGGGGAGATGGTTATATAAACTGAATAGGACCCGTGTGCCATTGCTCATAGGAGTTTTGGGGTTTTTTAGAGTAAAGAACCTAATCCTAGCAGTCTAAATTTTGCAAATATTACAAAGACTTAGAAATTATTTG
>NW_010419457.1:167429-168568 GCF_000710305.1 Buceros rhinoceros silvestris | reverse complement strand
TGGGGGGGGGGTGTGTGTGAAAGGAAAGCGTTAATATATATCACATTATGCTGATTTAGAATATTTTTCATAGTGGCATTAATTAACAGTAAAACATCTGTTCTAAATTTGAACGCTGTCCCTTTTGCTGCATCACTGCCTTTAAGTTTTGAATATTTGGTGAGGTTCCATTTCTAGTTTTTTTAAAAAAGAAACAGGTAAGTTGTTTCTTTGAAATGGCATCTGAGAAAATAAATAACTTATTTCTATGGGTATATAGGGATTTTATTTTGTGAGCACAGTATATTAGATGCCATTTGAAAACCTTTTTGGACTCTGGGGGAAATGTATGTTCACCTACATATTATTTATGACAACTGGCCAGTTAGAAATTGCAACTTCCAGCTTTCATGGCATCCCAGGTATTTGCGTAGCATTAGGAAGTAGAATCTTTCAGTACAGCGTTTCTTTTACTCACTGGATGTCTTCTGGTACTATAATAACTGCCACAGCCTGAAGTAACACACGTTAAAATAGTGCTGTTGTGTCTTTGCAAGTGACTGTCCGATTCTGTAACTCCCAGAGTTTCCTAGCGACCAGATAGCCTCGAATGTTCAGCTATTCCAGCAGGTGTCAAACAAATTGAATTTTGGTGGTTTCCAGCAAGGGCAATACCATTTTAAATAATATGAAGCTACCCAACTTTTATTTCTATTTAAGTCCTGTAAGAAGAAACTGTTTCTTTATAAGTGCCAAGACCTTATATTTTATGTTCTTGGGGGAGGTTATGTATCAAGGCTGCATGGGTAAGAAATACCATCAGGGAGAACTTTCTTTACGTGTTTTCAGACAAAGGTGAAAGTTGGATTTACCCTGGCAGATCAATGCCCAAGGACTGAAGCCCAATTCCCCAATCAATGATTTCATCAGAAGGCCCCAAATGTTTTCCCACATCCCCACTCTGAAATGCTGCAACTATTATTATCTCATACACTTTGCCTTTAGCCCAAACCATCAAGATTTTCTCACCTAATGGCAGCCCTTGTAGATCCATTAATGGAGACAGCCATCTGAGAAGGGACAAAGGAGAGGGAAAGGCACTTGGAAAGGTAGTTCCTAACCTCATTCGTTTTGCTGACTGATGGAAATGGAGGGGGAAA
>NW_010419457.1:160935-167347 GCF_000710305.1 Buceros rhinoceros silvestris | reverse complement strand
GTAAAGAGTATCATGCTGTCTGTATCCAAATCTCTCTGTGATTTGTTCATTTATGAAGATGTCCTGTGTGAGAGAAAAACCTTCCTTCAGGGTTCTCAGAACAGAGGTACTAATCTTCTTTTCTCATTAGTCTTGTAAGAGATAATAATTTTTTTCCTCGCTTAGGGTGGAGTCAGGAAAAAGTCAGAGTACCAGCTTCCAGGTTTTTGCTGGTTTGTATCATGTAGTCTCATATTTAAGAATTCAGTAAAAATCATTTGACCTTATTAGCAGCACTATCTCAGGTACATCCAAACCCGACATGCTCCAGTCTGTTAATTACCTTCAGGTGCCCTGGGACTATTAGTGAATGGACAAAGTTTCATTTGATTCAAAGTTTCACACAGACTTCGAAATTGTCTCAGTTTTTCATTATTCAGAAACAACAAGGTTGGTTTTTTTTCCAAGTAGTTAAATTTTGTTTCTACAAATATGTGCAGTGGTTAAGGGAGAATGATTGCAGCAAAAGAACATAAAGTATTCAGCATAAATGTGTCTGCTTACAGGGATTTAAAACAAAAATGTTTATTTCTGTTTCCTGTACTGGCATTCCTTCAGGAAGCAATTTACTTGAATTTGGTGAGACTGAGTGGAAAAGAAAGGCGAGGGTTAGGTACGTAAATATTTATGTGCTGATGATTAAGTAAATACACATTCAGAATAGGTGCAAATGTTCATGAAGGATTAAGGAGGCTGCAGAGAACTCTTAGCAGGGGCATTAGAATGTAATCTCAGCTCTTCAAAGTCAAATAAAAGCTCTTGTTTACCTGTAAGGGGACGGGACAACGCAGAACTCTTGTACTTACCTGTAGTCCCATAACTAATTCAAAACAAGTCTTGTAAGTTTTGATCAATGGCACAACCTTGAAATAAGCCTGTGACAGATGACTTCTAAAAGAACAGCCTGCAAGTCCTTCTCTGAAACGTTCACTTTTTTGTGCCTGCTGATGTCTTTGCTATTCAAAGTCTATAAAAATTATGGATGTTTTAATGTTATTTAAACACACTAGTCTTAATCTGCTGTCATTGCAAAAAAATAAATGTACTCATTAGGAAGAGCTAAAGCCTTTTTACAACCCTAGTATTTAATTTTATCTTCAACAATACCTCTCCAATATGTGTCATGTGCTGATTCAAGCAAGAGTTGTGGGAACGTTCCTCCTGGGACTAAAGTGCTCTAGACAGATTAGTGGTCTTTGTGAGTTATAAAGACAAAGGAACACAATGTCTAATCAAGCATTTGCTTGGAATTTCTAATAGATTTCCAACCTAATTGAAAACCCTTTCATGAACTTTTTGGTTTTGATGGGAGCTAGATACAGATAAACATGATAATATGGCTTTAATAGCACTGCAGACCAACTCTACTATTCCTCCAGTGTGCTGGAAAGGGTTAAAAATGTTGCAGCAGCAGAGAGGTAAATTCTCAATGATTCAGTGAGAAACTGTAGTGCTCCTGTATTGAGATCACTCAATCCTCAGCACTTCAGGGGTGTTACTCATTGGGACACATAAACAGGTTTAGCTCATCTGCTTTAATTTTACAGTGTGTAGATGTGGGCGCAGGGAAAGACCAGTTTCCTCCCACAGCACGTTTCTCAGATGAGTAGCAGGTAAGGATTTGCCTGGTCTTTGTCTCTGAGCTGCACCAGGGAGGTGACCTGCCCAGCGCAAGGATCAGGAGATGCTGGTTTTAGGATGCAGGATGGACGCATTTGCAGAGCTCTCTTGACCTGGCTTTAACAGACTTGCAGCCATTAGCGGCAGGGAAGGAGATGGCAAACAAACAAACCTTAACCATCCCGAAGTGGCTCCAGCTCCAACAAAAATCTGAGTGGCTTCAGTAGCAGCAGGGATTTGAGCTGTAGGGTGACTACAAGGGAAGGTCTGCAAAAGAAAAAAAAATTAGTACTATGAGAAAATCAAATTATAACCCTATAATTAATTGCAGAACTGGCTTTGACTATTGCTTTTAGTGAAGCAGTCCTAAAATCAAGTCAGAAATGTTCCACAGCATCATAATATATTTGTATTGATTTAATTAGAGGGTATTATATGTGGCATTTTCAAATTTCTGAGATTCTGTTTTTCTCCTGTTTTACTTAAAATTTTGTTCAATCAGAACGTAACTGTTTGATTCAGATTGGGTAGAATATGTAAATTTATAAGGTTATTTCTTTGCATAATTTAAAACAATGTTGTTTTTTCATAATTTTATTACATTATCAATGTATAATTTAGCAAGTAAATATAGTCATAAATATATAAGATATAAATCTTTATATCTGATATAAATCTGATCCAGTTCTCATGGATTGACAGACATTCAGAGGTAATGCTCAGGTCTAGCGGACCTCGATAAACAGCGTTGGAGAAAGAAAGAAAAGTTGTTTTATTTTTGTTTTCTTCCATGCAAGCAAATACTCTATTGAAATAAAATTGTTACTTTAATATAAACCACTGAAGCTGACAATGAAAGCAGAATAACGCTCTCTCCTCACTGCCTGCTTAATTCATTCTGCTCTTTTAGAGGCTTTCTTCCTGTTCTTGAAATATAAGAAATCTGAATAAAGGATTTAAGTAATGCTAAGTTATCTGGATTTGAGCAGATTGTCACTTTGTTTGGCTTTTAAACGTATTTTTAAAATTAGAATAGATTGCATTGGAGATTATTGGATCAGTAGATTAGAAGGAATTTATCATTCTTAAACCTCTTGAACCTGTAGATGGATAGGTAATTCCTTAAAAGGGAAAATAAGAAAATAAGGAAAAGGAAACAATTTACCTCATAATGTACCTAATAATGCCAATTTTATACCAAGTGTGATTGTCCAGAACAGGTAATACATGGATGTTTTTATTACTTTTATGGCAGTAATGCAATAAAGCCCGTATTCCTCTAAGACATACCTTAACATAATTGAAATAATATGAAAAAAATTTAAAGGAGTTTTAATGTGGGAGAATGGAATAAAAACCCTAAGGTAAGGACAAAACCTTTGGTAAATCATAAGTAATATAAGATTTTCCATTTGAAGGATCCCAGTGTCTCTTCCATCTTTCCTTAAACAACGATATAGGATAGGCCTTAAGAAAAAAGGTAGTATCACCTACTTACTGGAAGCAATTGGAAGGTCAGTGTGGAGAGTGCTGAACTGAGCAGGAGTGTTTATGGTGCTCAGTGACCCTGTGGGAGAGAGGGGAGGCCTCTGGGCTTCCAGCCTGCCTTTAAGGAGGTGCTGAAGAGAAGTGGGCACGGATCGGGTCGGGGTTGACTGGAGGAAGGCAATTGCTGCACACGTCTTCAGAGACAGAGGGATGATCCAGAAAACAACTGGTTATGCTGGTGTGGTCCCAGCCTAATCCACTCTGTGAGGAGAAATAGGTTGAGAGGTACAGCCCGTGAGGTACTTCTGATGTGATTTCTGATATTTTTGATTTGTTTTTTATTCCAAAATGGGTATGTTTAATTCAGCTGTAATTTTTAAGCAAAGACTTTCTCTCTGTGTAGTGAAGCCAGTGTATTCATCACCTCAAAAAGGTTTAAGAAAAGCTTTCAAAAGTTTGTAGAGTGAGGATTTTGTATTATTATTGTAACAATACGCTTAAAACCAGTTGGAGTGATTTTTAGAGCGGCCACGGAGCTCCGAGGGAGGAGAGATGGCTACGGCGAGTGGGTTCCAAGGGGAAGGGAAACTAGTCCATGTGGGAGACGATCTGCCATGAGCAGCAGAGCTGCATTTCAGATGGGAATGGGAATGGGCTGCACAGATCAACTTCTGTGAGACTTTTCCAAAAGCGGGATGGTAAGAGATCTCTGGAGAGATGAAAAGTGCCCTTTGCCTTTGGCATAGACAGTATACTTTGTTACCATTTGTTAAACATTTTTAATTGCATTTTTCATTTGTTTTTCTTTAGCAAAGTGTTTAGAAAAAGAAAAACCAATAGGGTTTTGGGTATCTCTGAGCAGAAGCCATGGGGCTGTAGATAGCATAGCAACAAACTGAGCTGATAACTTCTGTCAGGAGAGAAAACATGTTGCAAGGGCAGACAAATTTATGGCTCCTTAGTAGCCTCATTTCTCCTCCTTTCACATTTCTCAGTGTAAAGAGCAGTACGTGGACACTTATATTTAATCAGCTATATAATAGTGGGGCAAGTATGTGGCTTTTCTGTGTAGATTCAAACTCATCTGTTAAGACCTCCAGTGTTTGTTTGGTTGTGTGTCCTCTGCCCCACTTGTTTTAAGTAAGGGCTGGGCTAGATGTCCTTGTTTTAAACATTTGTTTTAAGCTGGGCTAGATGTCCTCCAAGGGCCTCTTCCCACCGGAATTATTTTGTGATTCTTCACAGTATTTGGTGGTCACTCAGGTTTCAAAACCTGTAGAAAGAGGACTTCTTTACTGAATTCCTAGCTGGGTTGTGATGGGCTGGAACAATACAAAACAACTTTCTTTGGAACAAAGAAAGTGTGAACAAGTTGTAATAGTACACTATGGTGTTGTCAAGCTCAAAAAGTAAGAATGCTGCAGGCAGCTTGTGTCCCAGTGGAAGAGACTGAGAAAGCTTTGAAAGCGTGGGGGAAATTATCTAAATCAAAATGGCTGACTCTTAGGCAAGGTACAAACCCATCAGAGTTAATCAAAGTATAGCTCATTATGGACATACACTGATTTACAGGACAACTGATGATGTAAACGCATTTATGTTTATGAAGTACTGAGGTCCTACATGTGTCAAATAATGAGATGGGTGGGGAAAATTACTACAGTACAAGAACAGTGATGGTAATTACGTTGAAAGAACAGTATTTATACTGTTATTTCATCTCCAGGAGTGGATTGCCTTTACAAGCCCCCAGCTTCTCTGTGGGCCTAACCCACTTTGAGTTCTTTTCTTTCCCTGTCCTAATCGGGTACGCTTTTTCATTATTTTGTCTTTAATTTTGCCTTTCATGAAACTCTCTCTGCTCTAGAGTGTCTGTTCCGAAATAGTGAATCTCAAACTCTCACTCCTCTATTTTTGACCTGAGAGAAAAAATATCCTCAGGAAATTTATAATCTGTTCTTTACGGAGTGAAAGGGTGGAAGAAGTTATTTGTCTGATGGACAGCTACACTTTTCTGACTGTCAGTATAAATGAATTTTGCAAGCTGTTTTAACTTGTCACTGCATATTTTACAAGCTGGGTTTTTTTTTAATTATTGATTTAATTTTGTACAAGGTGTGTATATCTGTGAGCACTGCCTAGGTTTTATCCACATAATTTTTAACAACATTCTTACAATTTGTCTGTCCTAATGTTAATAGCATACCTATTAAATCAGTCCCCTGGCAAAGTGTTGATGATGATTGTTTGCCCTTACAAAATTGTTAAAAGTTTCCACTTTGAATACATATGGCCTATACTAAGTCTCTTGTTGCAAGGATGCACTCATCTCTGATTTTTGCCTACGGTTTGAAGGTACAATTAATGGGGAAGAAATTTTTGTCTAATCAGTGAAAGCTGCAAAACACAGAGTTTAGAAATCTACCTGCAGATCTCTGGGAGCCACCTGTGCAAATTCATCCTTTGTGTTTCTAAGTGATTATGCCCATTAAATTGCAGATTCCAGTAGAATGATTTTTAAAAGATGTGTTTCAAAGTTGCAGTGAATCTACTGGTGTTTCATTTGGATGCTTGGAAAGTCTTGAATCCCATGATGTCAGCTTGGAATTTATGTATATATAGAGAGATAAAAGGAAAAAAATAAATAAAAGAAAATATTTTTTAAAATGTGGATAGCAAGAAAGGCAATTTCCTTTATTTCCAGTCTTTTGCAGTTAAAGAACCTGTAGAGTCTCTCGGGGTGCCTTGAAACATGTTAAACTCCATTGGCATATCTGCTACATATCCCCAGATCGGTTATAACAGCATAGGAAAAGAAGGATAAGGGCTTCCAAGCCTAACGGCTTTGTTAAGAAACACCCTGTGCCCTCCATTAGCAAAAGTATGTGCTGTGATTCATTATGGCAGGAAGAAAAGAAAACTGAGAACATCTAGATAATAATTCATTTTTTCCTTCAATGCCTTCATGTGTCACTAAGAACAGAAATACTATTTATGTAAGGCTAACAGGTATTGCACACTTCTTTTGGATATATTTTTAGGTGATTCAAGCAGCAGTCATTGCTAGCTTATAGAACAATGCATTTCGAATAAGATTTTATAATATACTTTCCAAAAAGGAGTGAGGATTTTTAGTCTTTTTGATAAAGAAATTGTCTGTTTCAGGAGAAAGATTGCCTTGTGACATGCAGAATACCTGAACATTATTTCAACACCATTTCCTGACGCAGGCATGGCATCTGATTGAAAAAAAAAAAAGACGACA
>NW_010419457.1:156690-160851 GCF_000710305.1 Buceros rhinoceros silvestris | reverse complement strand
CAGGGGAATCGAATTAAAAAAAAAAAAGACGACAGGCTGTCAACTGCAGGGGGCACGAAGTTGAGTCCACGCCCTGCAGTTATTTCTGAGCTTTTGCAAACAGTTCCGTGTTAGTGCAGTAATCTAACCTGTCTTATGTTTTGCTTTCTCGTCTCAAATATGTGGTGGCCCTTAGTTAGCCTCAAATGTAATTTATGATCACTAACATCCGTAAAAAGTTGAAGGAGGCTGGGGTTCCACAGGGTGAGGTCTGCCTGGTTGTTGTTGACGAGAATGCTGTTAAAAGAAAGCAGCATAGAAAGATCTGGAGAGATGACAGGACTGACACATTGTGGGGTTTTCTCCCTCAAATTGTAATTAATGATGATACCGAAAAAATGCGTTTTTAATCTATAGTATTGTTAAAGTCCACAGCCCAGCCACAGAGAAAAGCAATCTCTTCCCTGAGGAGCTTAGATGTTGTTTTTTAGTTTAAATGAAATGCTCATGATCGTGTGGATGATTGAAAGCTGGTCGCCTCTAGCGAAGGTTTATTTATTAGAGATCCAGCCCATCCTAATTTGTATATCTTCATGTGTGATAAAGGGAAGTCTTAAACCACTCTGTCATTACTGCTCTTCCTCTGGTATAGGAGATAATTCTGGCAATAACTGTCTTGTGCTCAAGGGCATTATGAAATTTATTCTCTTAAGACATATTTCTGATTTCACATCTGTGAAATTAGATTAGATACATCTCTGTGGAAACTGGAGTAGTTATGCTTTCCCAAAACCACCTTCATGAATTAGAAATCGGTTCCATAAGGTATCTGATGCACGAAAAAAGTGCTAATTATTACTGTATTAATGTACATACAGACATAATTTCCCTTTTTTTCCCCTAATTGAGTAAAATCTAGTGAAATTTTAATATATAAGTAGAGTGTTGGCACATGTAAATTTGTATAGGTGATAATATAACCTGAGTTAGAAGTAACTACTAATAAGAAAAAAAGTAAGCAACCCTAATATTTTACACGTAAATAAATTACACAAGCTTTAAGTCCAACCATTATGTCAAACAATTCCAGTTTACACATCCAAAATGTATGGATAAGGAATACAGAGCCTAGAACATAGAACAGGAAAGGGAGAAACCAGATACATCTGTCCCTAATAAAAGCCAATCTCCCTTCTTCCTTCGCGTCCATGTGATTGTTTTTCCATCGGTAAATCACGGTAATGATACTTACATCATTTGATCAAAAAAACCCCACCCACCCAAACAAACAAACAAAAAAATTCAAGCCTGTGGATGAAAAAATCATGAGATCAGACTGTTATTGTATTGCTGGTAGTATTATAGTTCAGTCGAGTGGAACCCATTTTCAACAAGGTGAGGACTGAATCTAACATTCAACTTTACTTCAGATTTTGAGGGCATCAGTAGTCAAAATTTTCAGGTACTGTTCGGTTTCACCATGTTGCTAGTTGGCCAGAAATGTAGAAATCTTTGATTATTGTGCTATTATTAACTGAAGTGTAAGGACTAGAAAGGTCCAGTGGAAAAAAAAAGTTATATAATTATCTTGCTGGAAGACTGCTTTAATTAAATTCTCCCAACTGAGACCTGTCCCCATTTTTTAAGGGAAGTATACACTATAATCAGTTACATTAACATTCAATTTGCTTCCCCGCAGATGACCATGAAAGTGAGTGCGTCTCAGTTAAGCTGTGCTGCACATGGGACAGTACTTCCTGAAACTGCTAAAGCCATCAATTCTCCACTTTCCCAGGCCCAGAAACACCAGCTAGATGTCAGCTAATACAACAAATAGGAAGAGAAGATATTGCACGTTACAGATGTTTGTCAATACCTACTTCAGTGCATTCATAGAATTACATTTTTAGGCTCTTTTTAATTGCTTATCCAGTGGAGTGCTACAGTACCTGAGCATATATACTGGGATCAGCTTCAGTGAATCGTGCTTTTTACTCATTTGATGAAAACCTCTAGAAAAAGAGAGAGTCACTCTGAAACTTTACAAATTCAAGATCTGTGCGAGCAGCAAAGCATTTGTACCGAGGAATAAAGAGCTGACAGTCACCCTCTGTAGAGCAAGACCTGGCAGTCATACCTGGGCTGCCAGCTCTGCTCTCGTCTATTTTCATATATGACTGAAATTTTTAAGGTGGAAAGGAAGATCCAGACAAGATAGTGAGGACTGAAACACGTGCACCTGTACAAGTATGCATTTTTGCATTGAAGTTTTTGCAATTTGACAGTCTTCTAGAAGCATCTGGAAGTCACACTATCTAGCAGTCATAGAGGATCAGTGAAGTAAGTGCAGAAACAGTTCTGCATATCTCTTGGTGAAATTGGTATCATGTGGCCAGGCTATTAGGTGAATGTTCCAGGACAGCTCCAAAAAGAGCATTTTTCGGAACTCAGTCTAAAGGTATATCAAACCACTCTCTGTATATTCAATTTTCAGACTAAATTAATAATGGTTTAAGTATTTCAACAATTCAGGCCCTGGAAATAACTAGACACTATGCAGAAACACCTTCTAGTGTTAATTACAACACATTTTTCAGGACTTAAGAATGATTACTCATTGATACTTTTAGAGATCTATCTAGGGGACATGCGTTGGTGAAAGTGCCATTTCATAAATATAGCAAAGAATTGCTGGAAATCCAGGAAAGAATTGGAAAATTGAGTTCACACTTTCTGTTTCTTAACTGCCAGGAAATGGCCGTAGTTCCAAATTAATGATGCAAAATAGACTCCTGCAAAACTGCCAACTCTGAACACCCATTGGTATAGTAGGAGCATATTTCCCAAAATTACAGTTACCTGGAGGAGTGCATAGATTTTACCGTTCACTGAAGTTAAGGTGGTAGGTTTAAACTCATATTTTAAAATCCTGTGGAAGTCATAAATTCGTGGAAACAAATAATAATTCTGCAAAACAGCCTGTGAATTATTTGGTGATACGTAAAGGTACGCAGTATCTGGACTGCTTTCAGCCTCCACTGTCAGTCTAACACTACCCTTGCCATGGTAGTCATGATTCAGTGCGGCAGCTCATGCATCTGCACAGTGTTTGTGCTAAGGGAGTTCTAGATACGCTTTGCCTAATTGCGATCAGAGACTGGATTTGCCTAAAGGAAAAGCTTGTAATGCAGTGGCTATTAAGGTACAGTTCTTGTTCAACCATCAATCTTTATCTGTTTTGAAGGACACCTTATGGATATAAATTATGAGGTCTGTCAAGGTAAGGTTCGTAGATAAATGGGTTCAGTCACTGGAATATTACTTCCTACAGGACTGACTGCTGAGTAACAGTAAATTGTGAGGACTAAGGAACTTTATAAAAGCCAGATCAACTCAATTCATTCACTCCTGAATCGACAGCAGCATATGTAAAAGCCAAGGTTATAGTGTCACATGACAGGTTCAACAATGTCATTTTGACAATCACAATATATTTGCAGATTGACAATGTGATAAAATACAGCACTAGTACAACACTGACGGGCTTTAGAACATTCAGAGTTTTTTTTTTCTGGTGTTACGTAGCTGCATCAAATATAAAACGTTAAAAAAATCACCCCCTTCAAATTAAACATTTTTTCTATCTTGATATCACGCAGTGTCTGAATGGTGAGACCCCCAGCTTTGACAGCTGCATCATTTGTGTGATCTCTTGCCTTAAATTTTCATGTTGTAAAGAGTGTCCCAGAACAATTCTGTATATTTTATTTTCTGAAATGCTTGATAAATCTGCTTTGAAATGGACAATGTAAGAAATAAGCAGCATCTCAATACTTCTTTCATAGTTTGTCTCCTCTGCTAACAACTATTGTATTTAATTCTTCCCAGGCCCCATATTAAAAGCTTGGGAAACATATTCTTATATTTGTATAATCTTTCAACTGTGAGTTATGTGCTTGTATCTGTATGTGCCATTCTATGGGTAATAGTTCCGAATGATGAAGGAAACAAGACCCTTAATGCGTGACCCTTAACTCTCTTACCCACAGAAAGAGCTTGATATAGTTTCCTTGGATACTATCCAGCATGTATCTTAGTGGGTTTATTTTCAGATTTTTTTTTCCAGATGCAGGTGATAGACCCCATTATTTGTTAAGAATAATGGGGGAGTGGGGTGGGGGG
>NW_010419457.1:156189-156544 GCF_000710305.1 Buceros rhinoceros silvestris | reverse complement strand
GAATTTCTAGCATTCAGAAGGATTGAGGTACATCTTAAGTCTCACAAGGATGAAATAGTTTCATATCAGTGACGCTCTCAGCATCTCAGTAAAGGGTTGTATATTTGATTTTCCCTAAATATGGCTGGACTAAGTTACCCTGGATTGTAATGCCAAGGACAGAAATGAAATCTTTATGGAATCAATTCCATCATTACATGTTTATCTAAGAATTTTGCTGACACTAAATTTGTTTCTTTTTGTCCTAAAAGCTCGAGCAAGTCATAACCTTCTTGATATATAGGGTTTATAGATGGAGACTGGATTTCCTAACAGAGAGGCAACATTTAGGTCAAAGACACCAGCTGTGTAGGGA
>NW_010419457.1:138883-156082 GCF_000710305.1 Buceros rhinoceros silvestris | reverse complement strand
AGGTAATCAGAACATGTGAAAAATATTTTACATGACTATTGTTTGTGTATTTGTATGTTGTTCTTTGAAGTGTTGATGTGGTTTGGGGCCAAAAGAAATGCAGACCAACACTGTCAGTGGAAAACTGCGTAGAATTTCCGAATAGAGGAAAAATTTCATTTTGTATAATCTCCTAAAGCAGAAATCCAGCCAAAATTGTTTTAATTTTTTTGCTTATCTGTGGAACTTGGATATTTCTGCAGTTCAGTCGATTCATACTGAAAACAATGTCAATGAAATATTTTCAATCAGATTTGTCTTTTTAAGTTTAAAATCTGAAACATACTGATTATAAAAGTGCATAAGCACATGTGTACGAGCATTCAGACAGAAGACAGACAGAGATGTGTCTTCACTTCAAATTCCTTTTAAAAATCAGAATTAAGTAAATGAACAGGTGCTGCTACTAGTTTTCCCATATTTTTCTTAATCAGCTTTTATAGTTTCATCTTAGTGAGAGCAAGGATATGGAATTATGTCTCATCCTTTTGTTTCAGGAAATATTGCTGAATCTGTAGGAGCTTGTAATAACCATTATTATGTTGTTTTCCAAAGGGGTATTTTGCAAATACCAATTGTTTTTTGTTACAAGTCTTCTTTACAAGATTTATGGAATCACTTTCCTACCCTAGATCACTCTCCTACCCCAGATAAGACATTTTGTCCCTGAACTGTGTCCTAATTCCATAAAAACAGTAAAATAAAAAAATGTTCATGGTAAGCCCAAAACATAATAATATATTTTTTCAAAATTACATTGAATCGCCCACCTCAAATGACTCAGCCAGTGGGCAGCAGCAGAGTCATTTCAAGTGGCTGTTTTCCAAATCAGTGATTACTTCCCACGTTTCAGTCTGGGCTTACTTTCTTCTCATAAAAGCTATATTTTAGAGACAAAAAGATACCATCAGGCTCAGTCTTGAATCAAAAGTGCTGTTGCATTCCTATCTTTAAGCCCTGAATGGCAGTACAGACTCAACAAACTTTCTCCCTCAAAACTCCACCTGTTTGGCGGTGGAAACCTTGGAAATGAAAATAAACATCATTCTGCATGGATATATGGATATTGATAATCAGCCTAAAACAATGTGAAAATGGTAGAAAAAGTCAGAAACTCATCGAATGTACGTCACTTGTATATTTTGGGTATTAATACATATTCATATATTCAAATATGCATTTTATAGTTTATGGTTTATTTTGGCTGGCAGAAATTGTCCTTTTAAGAAGAGAAAGGGAAACCTGATAATAGCAGGTTTTTTGGCAGCGGGTTTGTATAAGCACAGGGCAGGCTTTTATATATCCCAGGTCTCTAACTGTAAGAACACAGAGTTCTGTTTAATACACCCATCTTCTGGGGGAACTAGTCGACTTTAAGTTGTATTACCACAGTACGGAATAATCTTTCTGGAGCTATAGAAGCTGCTCAACTTTGAAGCCATTAACCATTAGCCTGGAATTAAGTCCACCACTGGTGTGAGTAATGACAGGCACCTAATTGTTTATAATAGATGATGTATTTATGTAGGAAATACCTCAAATGCAGCACCTCATCGTATGGCCGCCTCAGAATGCTGCTCCATAACTTTATCAATTCTTACATAACAATGATTTCTTTTTTGACACTATCTTTGGTGAGGAATATTAGCACAGCTGCCCGCTGCATTTTCCCCGGTGCTGGATTTTAGGCAGGTCACAATTGGGCTGTAAAATTAAAGCTGCTTATACCTATGGGTGTAATTATTCTCTCTCACATGATGAGATCTCTCATATGTGGGTGCACTTATATGACTACACAGTAAAGTAATCTTAATTGCAACTGTGTAGATGTACAGAATAAGTGTTAATGCCAGACTGACATTTTAAGAAAATGCCTTCAACTTTCATCACAATATTGAACTAACCTCTACTAGAGCCAAGTTCCACAAAATTTACCTGTGATGAACTGTAATATTTTCTTTTAACTGAATATTGAAATTCTTGATAGCATCTGCATCTAGGATGACTGTAACGACTCTGCAATGTATCCTTCCCCAATCAACTTAAATATGATCTCATTTCTCACTTATTTTCTAATGTTATTTTGACAGGTCACTATTAAGGGTGCCTGACACACCTGATGATAAGATGATGATTCACTTGCTAGTTATTTTCCCAAATATTAATCGTTTGTACTGAAATTTTATATTCCAAATCACAATTTGAGGACATTTTTGTTGTATTATTTAGTTCAGTTGAACTGGTCTACTCACTTCTGACAATGAGGTAGAAAAGCTTTTGATGCTATGAAAATACAATGATTGTTTGTTTGGGAAGTTCAAAAGCTTTGATGGGTTGGAGCAATTTACATTTTCCAGGTGGGGCGCAGAATTCTTTTGTCACAGATGTTTCTCTTAGTCATGTACTCCATTTTTCTTAAAAAAAATCTGAGATTTTATCAGGCCAAGCGTGGAGAAAAACTTTCAAGGTTCAAGCAAACTGTTTATTTGTACTTTGTTTACCTGTTTAACTGCAGGGCTCAAGCAATTTATTTGATCTTCACTTAGAGGTTTAATATGCCATTGTTGCAGGATTTCATAGATACAGTCCCCTCCAGGACTCCTGTTCTTGGCAGGCCCCGGCCGCCCCGTGCCCGGGTCTGTGATGTCTGGAGGTAGAGCAGAGACTCTGTCACAGGCACCCCCTTGCCGTGGGGAAGGAGCTTGCGTGCCCTTGTGAGGTTGAGAGCTCTGCTGGTGGTGGCATGTGCCTCCAGTAGGGTCTCCCAGGCCAGACAGGTCTCAACTGAAGGGTCAGACAAAGTGTGTCCACAGGCAGGATGGGCTCACTAGCCTTGGGGCAGCCATCCTAGGAGAAGGACAACTCTGACTCCAAACCCGGGCAGATGGAGCTCGTTTAGCCTTGTAAGGCTCATCCATCTCAGAGAAGGACACTCTAAACAAACCTACGACCCGAGGACTTCGCTGTCACCGTCCAAGCTCGCTAGGCCCTGGCAGATGAACCTCAGGTGTAAAGGGTGGAGCCAGTTCCACGCACGCTGCACCTCACCTAAAAAATCCACCGTGCTGGCCCGAAGGGTGCACTCATCGCTTGCAGTGAGCGTGGGAAAAGCCCTTCCCAGATCTTCGTTCACGAAGCCAAGCCATGATGA
Organism: Buceros rhinoceros silvestris; assembly: GCF_000710305.1. Lineage (NCBI taxonomy): Eukaryota > Metazoa > Chordata > Aves > Bucerotiformes > Bucerotidae > Buceros > Buceros rhinoceros. Next base: position 152,892 of record NW_010419457.1, on the reverse strand, counting down.
TGATGATAGATACAGTGGAATAATGCTCTATTACAATTTAAAAGCAAGAGTACACCGTAACAACTTAAAAAGCGCGCTAAATATTATGTTTGTGTTAGTTAATCCCCTGTGGTTATAAACTTGCCATATGTTAAATATTTTCTCGTCCCTCTGGGTAAGGGCTCTCAGTCCTAGTAAAGTGACTTGGATCAGTGTCCTGACCAAGTGGGAAAGGTCTCCATACAGGCAAGAGGTGATGTTACGGAGGGGACTCTCGATTCCTAACCTGAATATTAGGGTTCTTTTCCTCTGTGGGCAAGACTATGTCTGAGTGGATTATAGCACCTGGGGTGTTTATATTTAACAACGTAACAGAGTTTCCCCTTATCTTCCTTTATTCATCCATGGGTGAGGTTCACTTCTGTATGCTTTTCTTTTAAATTGTCTGTTACTGATCTTATGATCGTTTGGATACACAACATTGTCAGCTGAAGCTGAAACAGAAACCTTCCAGCTTCTCTTTATCTTAATTTCTCAGGCAACTAAATAGTGGTTTGGACTGAGACTCGGGGCATATTATTTGTTGAGGGATTTCAAAGCTCAACTCAGGTTTCAGTTCTTTCAGTGATGCAGCACAGCCCTGTTTGGTCTATGGCTTATCGATGACTCAGGACTGAGCTATCTACACAGCTCCCCGTGGGCCTCAAAGGGATCCAAGGCTGGGTCACTTTTAGAACCACCCATGAGTCGCCTGCATGTGCTAGACGTTACAAAAATTCATTTACACACTATGAGCCAGATGATCCACACTCCAAGGCTCCTGGCTTATGCAACCACTAGATTTCGGAAAATGGGAAGGAAGCCCAAAGCACTCCATGGGTGAAGGACCCTGGATGGGAGTGTGATATTTTAGGTACAGCAAAGGAGTTTCTGCTGAGACGTTGGGGTAGATGCTGCCTGGAGTGGAAGGACACTCAGCCTGTACCATGAGCTAGACTTTTGCCTTGTTTAAATAGCATTCGTTACCCCTCTTTGGAGCTGTTAATTGTGCTAATTTTTGCTTAATGCATGTTTACAGTATGGCTAGAGGCTTACCTAGTGCCCACGGAAATGCTTAGATCAAGCAGTGCATGTACAGTGGGCATATATATCACTTTTATGTTTTTAAAGAGGTTAATAATAATATGTTGATGACACAATATGTACTTTTGCAAATACAACTTTTTGCAAGGTGTCTTTTTGCAAACAGCAAAAATCCCACAACATTAGAGAAGGTGTAAGTTTATTTTAGTCTGAAGGCAATCTATGAATTCAGTAATGTTAATTAAAGAACAAGTATCATCAGGTTTTAACATTCCTAACATGCTTTGAGGATTGATCAATAAGTGTAATACTTTGCTTGCATGGTGGAAATATTTTCAACATCATTATCTTGTTCCTTGAACAAATTGAGCTTGAACCCTCAGGATTTGGCAAAGCTTTTTAAAACAAGCATTACCAAACACATCTGAGTTTCAGAAGGATTAAACTTTTATAACAATCAAAACATTTGAATGTATTAAACTGGGAAGCGATGCAAACCAAAAGGAGTGACTTGAGAAGATTAGAACAGTTTGAAGGAGATGGTGAAATGTTCTTCAGACTAGGAAACATACATAGAAACTACGTACACAGAAACTAAATTTAAGCCTAGATATACGGTGGAAAGATTGACATGGCAGCACTGGAGTCATGGCAGCCAGCAAATTAGATACTAGGTAAAGTCACCATAGCTATTGATGGAGTTACCCACTTATCGGATCTTTATATGGATTATGGAATAAGAAAATAACAATCTAAATCAAAATTTAGACATCTAACTCACTTTCAGCAGTGTCCATCTACCTGTTCATGAAGCTATTACATATAAAACACAGTCCTATTTCACTACTTTTGATTTAACAGATGCTCTTACAATCGTAGTATCCTCAAAGCAGCAAAATAACTGCAAGAAAAGTACAGAGCAGCTTGGGCTTAGGCAGCTCAAAAGCATGTGGACTGTCCATAGGAAGGACGTACATTGCGTTTGTTATAGTCAGGCCTTTGACAGATCTTCTGATACTGCCATACAGTGCAGGAAGACAAGGAGCCGCCAGGCGACTCCTGAAGCAAGGGTTGTTTTTGTCAAGTGCAGGTGGTTAGTCTTGATCGATGGGATTACAAGGCCATGATTGAAAATGAATCAAGTGACTGCCTGAGATGTACCTAATTGCTGTAAAGGCTGAAAGAGCTCCGTCTGAGAAAGTGAATTGCAGAAATTAAGTTGGCTCTTATAGTACAGGTGCTTAGGAAGAACTGCTCTGAGTAGGAAAGAAGTCTTTGATTTAGGAAGGGTGTCTTTTAACAGACTAGAAAATACACAGATCTGTCCATTTGGTGTCTTAGATGTAAGAAAGGGGAGATGAGGTCTTGCAAACACTCTGGGCTTTTATTTTTCTCTATACTTTTTTGTCTCCTTCCTTTTTAAATGTTTCCGAAGCTAACATCAACTTTCTAAGGTCAGGTTTCACTAGCTTATAGGGCAGATTTTTTGAGTTTTTTAAAGGCTTTGAAGTGAATCCTTTCAACCTGAATAGGGTCGTCTCATCTCTGCCGAATATTCTGCATTCTTCAGCTTTATTCTTAGTTGTGTGGCTTGTCTGAAGTGATTAATAAAATTAAATAAAAACAATAAAAAGTTAGTGTTTTACCACTGGTAGAAAGAGGGAGTTTGCAAAATAAGCTGGCAGGTGGGTTGAGAATAGCAGAAAAAAGGATTCCCAAAATGACATAATAAGTAAAGTTTTATATAAAAATTATTTAAAGAGGAAAATAGAGTTATTCCAATAGAAGTCTGGACTCAATTTTTTTCATGAGAAAGAAACTGCTTGGATTCTTTCCAACTTGCCCAAACTCCTGTCTTTCACATTTAAATAGTTAGTGAAATGACTTGCAAGCAAGTTGTCTCCCATAATGAGACCTTCCTTGAAACTGAGGGAGAGAGGGAGCTCTTGAGAATGCAGAGGACAAATAACCTCCTTTCTGAGGCTGCATCGTCCTCAGTACAGTGCGTCTTATCTCTGAAAATAACAGGAAGTTTAGTTCTTCAGTGCTGAGAACTTAATTCTGGCAAACCAATAGCTACGGCTGTGTCCAAAATCAGCTGTCAGGCTGCATGAGTGAAAGATCAGTTGTCCTGAATGTGGCATTGGCTCAAATATTACAATAATGAAGCTTTACAAGGATTTTTTAGTGACAGGAGAAGTTCTGCTATCTTAAATCTTACATGGTATGCTACCTGTCAGCTGCTGTATAAAATAATATTTCAAAATACTTTTGTTGGTCTTTAACATTTCTGTGTTTGAGCTGCCTGCCATTCGGTAGTTATAAGCCTTACCAATCTCTGCCTGCTCTTTCTGTGAATTGATGTATCTGCATAGCGTCTTATTTAAGCCTGTCCTACCACCTTAGCTGTATTAAAACTGACCTGTCTGTGATTCATAAAGTTCTCGTGCTTCAGATAATCTCAGTAGGCCTATTACACTTCCTGCTGTAGAAACCGCATCTAGGACTTGGGCAGGTATCCTAAAAATCACCCATCCCTGGCAATTATAAAAGGTGGCACAGCAATGACAAAATGGAGTAAAATGAAATGACCCTTGAGACATCACCCAGGAGTCTGCTAACTGGGCAGTCTCAAGAGCAGGAAGGCTGAAAAACAGCCTGGCGTCTTTCCAAAGCTATTTTAATGTCACTGATTTATAGATCTGTTATTTTGTTTAGGGAATGAGAAAGAATAGCAAAGTAAACATGATGGAGAGGGCATCCACTTAAGGCTAAGGTCAATTACTCAAGGGAATAAACGTGCGTAATTGTACACCTGATAACTAACAGCATAAACAGACTGTTGATTTATGTCACGAGTCTTAAACTGCAACCCTTTTATCCAAACAATTATAATAATAGGAAGTTGATTATTTGTATTTATTCCAAGTACTCACGGTGATCATCTTTGCAAACATGCAGGAGAAATATAGACTAGCGCTCTCTTTGGCAGATAGCCCTTCTCATTAGATGATAACCGGCATTGTGGATAAACCTTTTATAGGTTAGGGCAGACAAACACTTTAATTATGCTCGGGAAGATTTTAATTCCCAGATGCCTAGATCAGAGAATCTTCTGGCATTGCAAGTCATTGAATAAAAAGCATCTATCTGTCTTGCTAGTTCAATGACTTTTCATTAGCAATGATGTTTTGCTGCTCTATTCTTAGCATAACTACGGTAATTAAGAGGCAATTTTTAAAATTCTGTGTAGGAACTCGACTTGATTCAGAGTTTGCTGAGCTCAGAAAACCGATGTCTGTCAGGCAAACTGGAGTCCCAGTACCTGCATTCCAGGCCAAAATTGTCACTCCTAAATGGTATCGGCATCCGCAAGCAGCACAAGTCCAATCCTGGAAATAGCTGCTTCCACAGGCAGGGTTATTCTTCTGTCACATGTTTCATTTGCCGGGGGACACTGCGGCGGAAGCGGGGGGTGGGGAGTGGGGTGAGGGCTTGGCCAGGGTGTGTTAGCAGGGAATAGGCCGTTTTCAAAACTCAGTGCAGTCAGACATTTTTCATCTTCTAGCGAAGATGCATATTAATTTCCTCCACCCAGACTTTTTCCTCTCTTTGTCTGCCTCTAAGTCTACATCAAGGTCCAACTCTGAAAACTCTCATGCATTTGAGTAACCTTACAAATATGCTACACGAAACATTTAAAGATAACTTAAGATTGTTTGTAGATAATCACACTTTATCCATAGTTAAACCTTGTCTAAATTAATTTTCTATTTCTGTTATTTTGTGTACTGTTTCCCACAGTGTTTTTCCTGTTTTCTCATTTTGGTTAATGTGAGCTTTAATTCTGAGTTTTGCACGTAAAAGTCTCAACCTGGGTTTTTATCTTCTTCTCTAGAACTGAGAAACTTTACAACAGATACTAGGTAAGGCCATAACACAATAACAAGACCTATTTAAGCTTCGTGATATAGTTCAACTTTATAAAAAAAACCTACTGTGACCTCAATAAATTCACTGTATCCAGATCTTTCAAGAAACTATAAAGGAAATAATTTTTTCTGTCTCCAGTATTTACTTTGGCTACTAGTCCTCTGAATTCTGCAAAAGTATCTAAAAAAATCTGACATTAAGGATATTGTTTCAAGTGTAAAAATCATCATTCGTGGATGTTGAAGGATTTACAGAGTTCAGCCCAGAAGTATCTTGTTAATTAGCAAATCTTTCCTAATTTTCTTACCTTAGCAATCACATTTCCGCTAGGTCCAATGGTTAACGCTGTAGGAAGGTACACCAAGGATTTGCAAAGCTCTTCCTTCTGCTGCTCCTTTCAATAGCTGCCACACATTCAGCTCTCTTCCTTTTACTCAGTGTCTCCTCTTTATGCAGTTGATGACCAGGCAGGGCACAAGCATGGGGATTTTTTTGGCTTTGGGTTTCCCTTACTCTCTACCCTTCTGAACTCCTGTAAACTACTGTGACTCAACTTCCTGGTCACTGAATACTTAGCTGGGATGCATCCTATCAGGATGCATCATTCAGTCGAAAATCGTGCCAGAACATTGTTTGAGGACTTGTTTTCAGGACAGAAAAGAAATTATTTTGCTTTTCTTGGAAGGAACTTTTCACCTGGGAAGAAGGGAAATATTCTGCCCCCCCCAAACAGGATCGGTGTTGTTACATGAGTGCTATACTCAGGCTTTTTAAAGTGTGTTTCCAGCCTCGTATGTAAAGTCTGCTCAAAAGAGAGGAGCATTATTTACACTTGATCTATTAAATTAGTTAGTGGTTTGAATGGGTATAGCTTTGTGAACTACTAAATTACTGTTTGTAAAATGTGGACCAGATTGGACCATATTTTTCAAAGTACTCTGATCTAATATTAACCATTGTAATATTCATAAGTTTTAGCCATGTATTAGAGAGCAAATTAGGGAAATAGGTGGCTAAATAATGCCATTTTAACCTACTGTTAATTCCAGTACAAAATCACAGTTGTGAAAATGTAAGCCATATCCTGTTTATACACTTTGAAAATCAAAAGCCTTTTATATCCCGTTGTTAAACATATGCTTTATATGTTCAGCAGATACGTATTCTAATACAGGCAAGAGGTCGTAATTTCTGAAGAGACTGTGGATGTTATTTTAATAGCAGATTAGCACACTAATACATGTTAAAGAGCTATCCCTTGCTTCAGCAGATTGTGCTCAGCTATAAAGATAAAATACATTTTTTAGGGTTCTCCTTTAACTCAGGTCAGTACGAACCGTGTCTGCCTCCACCTTGCCCATAATACCTTACCCTCCTAGGTTTGAAAGCATCCTCGTTTGTTAAAGCATTGGATTATGTCTAGTGATGAAGGACTGAGGGTAGCTCCAGAGGTGTAGCCAGAGGGTGAATTTAAACAGCTTTATTACAAATTCAGAAATAGCTGTCAATGACCTCCACCCACTAAGGAAAGGGAATTACTTGCATACTTTGTACTTTTTTTCTATCCAATCCCTTATACATGAGTAAAAGATCTTGTAATTTCTTAGTTTCAGAAGCATTTCTAAATGAAACTTCCCATCCACTTCTTGTCTTGCAGCCACGTGTGGCTTTGGTAAAGCCCCATCGATTTCTCGCTCACGCCATTGTTCTTCGTGAAGAATCTGGCGCGTGGCAGGAGCACAGCTCAAAGCCTGTGGCAGAGTGGAGGCAGGTCAAAGAGCTGAAGTACACAAATGCAAACTAACAGGCTGCTGGATCTGCCTGCTGAAATTCCTACCCAGAGCACAAAGAGGGAAGGAAGGGCTGCAGTCTGCAGCCTGTGAATGGGAGAGTGTTAAGCTAACACTTTGTAAGTCGCTGAAGATTGAAAACATCTGTTTGTCTCCTTCCTTCTGAGGGTGTCTCCTGGGATGTGTGAGTCAGCCTTCCCAGCTGAGTGATTCCTCAGCCCATGCTCAACCTGTCGAAGAAGTATTTTGGGAAAAAAGTAAGGAACATGTTCCTCAGTCTCCAGAGAGCAAAATCAAGGAACAGATCTCTGCTATGTAGTTCACTGACACACTAGGTTTGGTTTCGGGGAGACTAAACATAGGCAAAGAAGAATGAGAGAGAGAGAGAGAACTGGGACAGTTTTTCCTGTATTTTACACCCAAGCAACATACGTTTAATGTTAAAATGGCGGTGGGTGAATAGAATACGGACCACCGCTTGTGGATTACCTTAGAGTACAAAGTTCAGTTCTGTAATCAAATTACTAGTTGTAATCGTAGTCAGCACTGAATTGAAACATCTCTTCCAATTTCTAGTTGTACCACAGGTTTTTCTCAACAAGAAGAAAAAACTTGTCTTTTGAAGAAGACTTTGCAATGAAGTCAATGGAGGAAATTTATTTCAGCCGAGTCAGAAATATGGCGTTAATCTCAGTGTCTGATTTTAGGAGCAATTCTTTTCCTTTCTCTCCATAGTGCTTTATATTATGAAATGCTTTATATTATAAAATTCTCAGGCTGTCTGTGCACAAAATATTTGAGGTAATGTTATCAATTATTATTTCTTTGTTGGAACCACAAGGCATCAAATAAAATAAAGATGTGCCATGCTCTGCTTTGAAATCGGAAGTTTTCCCAGTAGTGAAAAAGATGGTTTTAAAAACGATGGTCTCTCTTAAAGGCACCTCCAGAGCCTTAAAAGGACCTCACTTCTAAATCAATGTTCTTGGTTGGATCAATAAAAATAGTTGGACTTTTATCTCAGAACAACTGTAATTCAGTTACAGATTCAGAGCTGCTATTTCATATCATTGTAGGCTGTGTGGAGTATCTCACTTGCAATTAATAACGTGTACAATACTACCAGCACAGAAGAATGGATTTAGAACAAAAATAATGAGTTGAAATTCAGTTTTGTCTCTTAAAAAATATTAATGCTACTGATGTTTTCTTTGAGGAGGAACAAAACGAATCAGATCTGCTTTCAAGGTAGAGTTGTTCATTACCTGTGTTATACCAGCATAGCACTTCTGGTTTTTCTGGATACATTAGAAAGCTGGAGTGTAGAAATGTAGATGTACTGTGAAGAACTGAGGATAATGTTGCCCTCAGCTTGGCACTGCTGACCCATTCTTCAAACAGAGACTAGTGTTAATATCTCTTGTTACGCATTTAATACAGTTCAGTGTTGTTATGTGATGCTGTTGACCTGAGTGCAGCCAACGGCTGTAATCAGGCTGAGAGAACTTGTATAAATATGTGGTAGGTAATGGGAAGCATGCCTTAAGCCTGTGCATTCACAAATTCCATGAATTTTCAATGTCTTAAGTGTAGTACAATTTATTGTTCACAGACCAAGGCAAAGCGCTGGGATCTAAAGCTGTTTGTATGCTTTGTTTGAAATAAGAAAGCACAGTCAAAACAAACAACCAGTGTTTTAACAAAAATGCACAGAGGAGCAGTCACATACAATCAAAATCACCAGAGGTTTTACTTCTCACACGCTATTATATCACCCTTGCCTTACAGAGATGCTTGCTACTTTCAGCATGTAAATGCAGCCGCTGCTCCACTCTGCCTTTCATGCTGTAAAGCTCTTTAGAAAGGGTTGCTCACCTCTCCACTGCATTTTTTTAAAAGTGATGGTGCTTTCTTCCTTCATAGAATAAATACAAAATCCTTGAATAAAGGGTTTTGGGGTTTTTTTAATTAATATTCTTCATATCTTTTCATCACTACGTTTTTCCATTCTTGCCATGGATTATGTTCCCAAATACCTTGAAATCTTAGCATAATTTTAGAGTTTTGCCTCTCATGGGGGCATCTATGGGATTCTTGGATATTTTCTCATCTTTAAAAGGGTTTAACAGGAAGAAGCAACTGAACTCAGTCTGGAGCCAGGATTCCAGAGCAAGAACTAATAATCCTGATTTTACAGTTAAACTCTGCTTTTTCTTGATCAATTTGTGCCATTTATTCCCCAAAGAAAGCAATTTTGGCTTTGGGCAGTCTTAGTAGCAGTAGCAGGAAACCACACAAAGTTAGTGTTTCCAGTAGTTCTTCATGCGTGCCAAATCTCTGTGAAATTATATTAGCATTTTTCTGGAAATATAATCTTGCCCAGTATAGTCTTTCATTAATTTTTCTACATTCATTATTGTTGGTGAAGGAGAGAAGAGAGATAAAATAGATTTTATCTTAATAAGGCCAAGACAGATATAGTAGGGCAAAACATTTCTAGTGCAGGGACCAAAAAGAGCTTACCTTCCGCAGAAAAGCAGACACATGGAGACACACTTTGAAGAACACCAACAAGAACAGAAGGAAGAGAGGTGTAACTAGGCTCTCGACCGTTGCAGAAATTTCTGCTGACAATCGTGAGATTAAAATATTTTAAAGAGAAATTTGGCTATAATTCACGGAAGGTGGGGAAGATGTGAAATAAGGAAAAACAAAGATGAGAGAGGTCTCTTTGCCTAGGGTTTTTGCCTTTGTTAGTGCCTCACCAAAGTTCTGCTTGTATCTGCACGTCTGTTGTGCTCATTTGCCTTTTATTGTCCATCACTTGCAATCAACCTGGAGATGTTCTGGTGATAAAAAGCTGTGCTACTTCACAGCTGCTGTGGACCAGTTTCTTAAACAGCAAATTGATTCAGTAATGTTACAAATAAATTAATATAATGTCTAATTTTTTATGGCTATAACTTTTTTGTTTCCTTCTAAACATCCTTCCCTTTTGCATTTCTTTCCTTCTCTTTGTTTTGTGTCAGTTCTCATTTAACTTCCCCAGTAAGGAATAGAGATCATATGTTATATGCAAAAGCAACTTTTGCCCATCTTTGTGTTGATGATTTTACTTTAACCAAGGCAATAAATAGGGTATTACAGAACTGTAAGTCACATTAAAAAAAGCTCTAGATGAGCTGGTCACACTGTGACCAGCAACAGTGTGCTCACAGCTCTCATTTAAATCTACCATCTGAGAGATGTCTAGAGCAACTCCGGTTAAAGAGCAGCGCCTCCAGTAATAAAAGGAAATGAGTTGGTAGGTAAATGCCCAGCTAACTTCCATGTCATAAAAGGAATAATTATAAATCATTATTTTCTAAATAGAGGGAAAGTTAAGCTTGCCATAATACCTTTCATCTATCTGAGTGTGTAGTGTATAATAGATTCTATGCTGAACGGAGCCTGAGAGATACCCCAGGAAGCAGAGCAATAGCTTACAAAACAACTATGAAATCAAGCTGCAACCTGGGGGAAGTTTAGAATTTTTTTTCCCAATATAATTGCATGTTACAGTAATACTTACTGTTCTAGATCAAGGTATAAGTTCTATTCATTTAATTTTAAATACTGTTTTTACAATTCTCCTCTGCTATTTTCTAATTATTTCAGGTGAGACTATTAATAAAAAATGAAAGAGAAACTCTTGGATAAAGGGAAATAATTCAGTCTAGCCTGGCATGAATAACTAAGCTGCAAATGACTGTAAACTGAGAATAAAAAAGATTCGGGAAATAGAAATCATAGTGGAAGTTTCTGTTCTGTTGTTATGCAGACTTTACCTGGTGTCAGCAATAAGATTTACTGTTTGAACAGAGAGAAATCCTGAAGATACTGTGATTTCTTCTGAATTATTTTCACATCTGACCACAAAAGACAAAAAGGGATAGTGCAACAGGATTACAATTCCCTCCTAGATTTCCTGTGTACCTGGAGAACCCCAAGGCAGCAGGCTGAAATGGGGATCTAAGACTGTGAAAAGGTGAAGGGATGCAAGTTGCTTACAGTGACTCCGAGGCTCAGACACGCTCACACTGTTTGAAGCTTGTCTGCTCAGTACACTCCAGGGAACTCTTCCTACTCTCCTGCTTTGCAAAAATGCATTTTGAAATGCACCTGTCATGAGGAGAGACCCTCTTCTTGCTGCTGCTGGCGGAAGGCAGCAAAATTCCCCTGAAGAATGCTGACTTCTGTATCCGTGCAGCTGTTTCACATCATCTTTCAAACTTTCTGAAATATCTTTCTCAGGCTTTTCCTCAATCTGAAAAAAAAAAAAAGAAGAAAGGATTCCCTTTTACTTGGGTAATTTGGGAGCCTTGCAGGTTGCTGGGCTTTTCTTAAGTTGTAAATATTTTTTATCTCAAAGGAGTTTATTACTAATAATATATTAAGAAAGCCACACAAAACACGCAAAGAATTAGCTGGAAAAAAGGCATTTCCATTTCCATTCAATTCCTCACAACTCCAGTGCGTCATGGCCCATTTTTAAGTTAGAGAGAAAGGAATAGACAGAAGAACACAAGGGTCTTGGTAGGTTCTCATAGTTACATTTGGCCTAATCGTTTGTCCGAAGAGTGACATGCTTTCTTTTGTCACAGAAGCCTTTCTCCATGTTTGCCCGGTGAAGGTCTTGCTTGGTGATCAGTCCCACGGCAAGGTCTTTCTTTTCCATTTCCCACCACTATGGGTGTAAAAACTCTTATCCCTTCTAATTTGTGCCCTAGGCCTATGTTTCTTTTTTTTTTATAAGCCACCTCCCTCTACTCCAGACCTACCTTCAGGCAATATCACTACCATTCAGACGCCTTCGTTTTGTGCTGGTGTGCTCATCTTCATTAGCTCTACTCAGTTCATCACCTTCGGACTGCTTCGCTTACTCCTGTTTGGGATATTGCTGCCTGCTCTCAGCTTTATTCCCCTGCAGCCACTTCATCTGCTGTGTTTGACCAGCCTGGGACTTAGGAAATTGTATCTTCAGATCCTTTCTGACCCAGACAGTCCTATCAGCTTTCAGTGAAAACGTTTTCTAGAGTAGTACAAAGTTCATAATCATAAATAAAGGATAGTGAATAAGGGGTATATCCCATGTCATTAAAGAACTAGATGATCCACTAAAATAATAAGGAATATCATTATTAAGGAATTACTGTGATAAAGCAACTGTGTAAGTATTTATTTAATATTTGCTGTTTGTCAATGATGGGTTGTCTGGGCTTATGAGGTTTTCTGCCTTTGGAAGGGTCAAATGGAAACAAATAGTTTTCATACTGATGGAGATAAGATATGCGGAGATTAATCTAAGAAACGTTCAATTATTCCAGACTGTAGTTAGTAAGGGATTAACTTTTGAACAATGTAATCAAACTGAAAAAAATTGCCAAATTTATCATAAATGACAAAAAAAAAAAAAGCCTCTTGCTTGTACATGGATCATGAGAACCATGGAAAGTCTCAATTTATTATTGGTGAAACCCTTCAGGCAAAGATAGGTCACTTATTAGAACAATTTGTTTTTCATTAGCCTAAGCATGCCTGACCTGTTCATCTGTTTGTGTCCTATAAAATATCCTGTTACTACACACAGATGCAGTATTAGCAGAGGAAATTATATTGCCTCTTTGAATTTAAGAATTCTTGCTACAAGTCAATGAGAATTGTTATATCCCCCAGTAAGCCTGCCAGCTGTCCTGGAGCATGCTTCCAGGAAATAAACTCCATAAGATACTGCAGGATAGGGTTAAAATGGAAAGATTTTACTCACAGATAGCTAGGAGTGCTTTGAAAACAAGAAATTATTTGATTTTATGAGGAATGACTACTGAAGCAGCTTAGAGAGGTTATAGAAGAACTGAAGAGATCTCAAAGCAACAGCAGTGGCTTTGGCTTAGTTACAGAGTCTCCAGGTAGAGGTGGTCTGTCTGCAGCTCACACAACAGCGAGTTGCTGTAAACATCTGTTCAAGTAGGTGACACCAATGTGTTCTAATTTTCCTTGTCTGGGAAGATTGGGATGGTGACTCTGTACTTTATGAGTGTCCCTAACCCACATATACAGGTGTGGGTAATGAAAAAATGCAGTTACTTTTCTTTCAATATTAAACCAATCCTCTTTAGAAGAAGTATTTGCAGAGATGTTTCAGCTCTCTAAAAGCAAACTCACTTCCCTTCAAGCTCTGTATAATAGCCAGACAAATAAGAGCCGGATTCTCAACCAGTAAATCTCAAATAAAATTGTTCTTTAAGAATCCATTCCATTCCAAAGCTTCCAGTATATTTTGAGAGTCCTGTATACAGAAGATCTTAAAAATTCAATGTAAAAGTACTTACAGTGCATACACCTATAGGCATGGATCTAAAATTCATTGTCTTATATTAAGCTGTTGAAAATTACTATTATTCCATTTTTGTGGATGGGACTATGTCAGTTGTAATGGCTAAGGATTTGTGCATAATACATTAAACGTTGGATACTATTCAGGTAAGCAGGAGATATTTTTTGTTTAGAACCTGTAGAAAATATTCTGAAAATACATAATTGCAGAAATGATGCTCCAAAGCTGGTGAAATTTCTTGTATGTTATGTAGACCTATTTATAGCACACATTTTTAGTGTCAGTCAAATTTTCTAAACAGAAGACATACACGAAACCAGAAATGTTTTTGTGGAAATGCCTAGTAATTCTAATGATGGGAAATGCATCTTTATCCTGCTTGTTTAATAAACATGTCTTGTAATAAACCTCAAAACATTTAGACTATTTGTGAGACCGAGCAGCCAAGGGCATTACTGCAAAGTCAGCACTCCACTAACATTCGTTATGAGACTTTATAAATGCTGTGGGAAAGAACCTGATTTTCATGCTAGTATCATCTTCATCATGGGCTGTCTGAGCAGCTGCCCAGGGCCGTTTCCCCTTGAGTTTCTCTCTCTAGACGTGATTCCCTTCTTCCCTTCTCCCAAGCTCAAAGGTGAAAAGATAGTTGTTCTCTCTCCTTAAGAGCCTGGATGATTTTCTCAGGAGCCCTTTCTCATTGAGATGTTTAGTTTTCCAGGGCCAGGGACATCTTCCCTTTCATATTCCTCATGTCACCCTCTCAGCACTTGCTTACTCACTATTGCCCTCAAGCCGAGGCAAGAAGCCTGAGAGCTGCTTTGCAAAAGGAAGAGAGTTGCAGGAAA
>NW_010419457.1:123857-138787 GCF_000710305.1 Buceros rhinoceros silvestris | reverse complement strand
TAAAAGAAACAGAGTGTGGGGGGGGGGGGGAATCTTAGGAAATAAGCAGATCTTGTTAAAATTTGATCATAGTCTCATAGAATCATTTAAGTTTTAAAAGACCCTTAAGATCTTTGAGTCCAACTGTTAACCTAATGCTTCCAAGTTCACCACTAAACCATGTCCCTCGTCATCACATCTACACATCTTTTAAATCCCTCCAAGGATGGTGACTCAACCACTTCCCTGGGCAGCCTGTTCCAGTGCTTGACAACCCTTTCATGGAATAAGTTTTTTCTAATGTCCAATCTAAATCTCCCCTGGCAGAACTTGAAGCCATTTCCTCTTGTCCTATCACTTGCTACTTGATTGTTTGGTTTGTTTGTTTGTTTGTTTGGGTTTTTTAAATGAAGATCTTTATGAAAATAATTTTTAAAAAGGAGTATTTTCCATTAGTATTTCTTCCATAAGACAGAAATTTTGCAGCGTGCAGGAAAACTGAGTATATGAGCATGAATGATGGGAGCCTAAAAGACTAAGGGCAGGAAGATTTGTAATTTCTCCAAAACAGTATTCCCTCTTAGGCAATATAAAACCAGAACTGAAAGTTAAAAGTTTAAAATTCATCCATCAACACAGTAAGGTTCATTTTTTCCAGATGAAGCTCCACTACTAGCATTCTTCCCACCCATAATTCTGCGGGAACACTGGGAACTGGAAAACCCCAGGTGGTAAATATGATCCTGTAAACTTGAAACTGAGAAAGAGCTTTCCTCCCAGGCTTGAAGTGGCAGGTTAAAAGAACTTCTTTTCCCCAGAGCAAATATGAACTTGCCAGAGAGGGATTGTGAATAGCTTTATTACCCATCTGCTTTGCGATAATGTACCCATTGACAACGTGATTGCTGTATGCAAAGACTATATCAAGGCTAATGCTATATGGGCTCAAAAAAAGAGGTCAGACTTTGATTTTACCTCTGCACTCCAGCCTAACTCCACTGACACCATGGACTTATTTGTTATTATACTGGTGTGAAATCACATTCTTAATCCTGAATTTGAACAAAGAAATATATTCCACTGTAAAGGGAAAGTGGGGGCATGGAGGGGGTTGAAGAGAAAAGAACAACCCGGTGCATGCAGTTCACAGAATAGTCCCCCATGTGCTTTCACATTAAAATATGACTTGCCAGGTCACAGAAGAGGGAATCCACTTCTCAGGGTAAAGTGAACATTTGTCTCATTAACAGTGTCTTGTTGATAAGCATTTCACACTTGGAAAGCAGAAGTGTTTTAGGTAGAATCTGCATATGTACTCATGCAATACACGTCTGCTTATTTTGTTCCTTCAGAGGTTTTCAAAAGCTTTAAGTTATGGTTTTGAATTTCCAGGTATTTCTGCCAGTGCTAAAGAGCTATTCACCAACTTACAAGAACTCTGCTGCAGTCTCTTTGTAGGAGAACAGTGTGCTACTTCATTCAAACTTAATGAGTTGGATAACTTGGCATCTAATTGGACTTTAGATCACTGCTTGTCTTGTTAATGCGGTACTAAAACTGAAGGTGACCAGATGACAGTGTTGGCTTCTGTGAGAAGCTGCTAGAAGCTTCCCCCAGGTCCTATAGAGCCAATGCCAGACAGCTCCAAAGTGGATCTGCTGCTGGCCAAGGCTGAGTCAATCAACAATGGTGGTAGCGCCTCTGTAATAACATATTTAAGAAAGGTGAAAAACACCCCTGAGCAACTGCAGCTGGAGAGGGGAGTGAGAATATGTGAGAGAAATAACCCTGAAGACACCAAGGTCAGCTTCCCCCAGGTCCTATAGAGCCAATGCCAGACAGCTCCAAAGTGGATCTGCTGCTGGCCAAGGCTGAGTCAATCAACAATGGTGGTAGCGCCTCTGTAATAACATATTTAAGAAAGGTGAAAAACACCCCTGAGCAACTGCAGCTGGAGAGGGGAGTGAGAATATGTGAGAGAAATAACCCTGAAGACACCAAGGTCAGCAACAAAGGAGGAGGAGGAAGTGCTCTATGTGCCGGAGCAGAGATTCCCCTGCAGCCTGTGGTGAAGACCTTGGAGAGGCAGGCTGTTCCCTTCCAGCCCATGGAGGTCCATGGTGAAGCAGATATCCATCTGCAGCCTGAGGAGAACCCCATGCTGGAGCAGGTGAATGCCCAAAGGAGGCTGTGACCCCACAGGGAGCCTGCACATGGTCAGCGTCCTGGCAGGACCTGTGGCCCTGCAGAGATTCCCCTGCAGCCTGTGGTGAAGACCTTGGAGAGGCAGGCTGTTCCCTTCCAGCCCATGGAGGTCCATGGTGAAGCAGATATCCATCTGCAGCCTGAGGAGAACCCCATGCTGGAGCAGGTGAATGCCCAAAGGAGGCTGTGACCCCACAGGGAGCCTGCACATGGTCAGCGTCCTGGCAGGACCTGTGGCCCTGTGGAGAAAGGAGCCCACACTGGAGCAGGTTTGTTGACAGATCTTGTGACCCCATGGGGACCCATGCTGAAACAGTCTGTTCCTGAAGGGCTGCACCCTGTGGATGTGATACAACACTAAGTAATAATGAACTTAAAGTGCCAAATATACCCCATGATAAAACGACTAGCATTTTATTTACATTTCCAATGTATTAACCTGTGGGACAAGTTGGGCTTCCCTCCATGTTACCATTTTGGGAACTAAATATGATGGGTAGATGGTCTGTAGTTATTTCAGGCAGCTTTATATCGCATTAATATGCTTTGTGGCTATGTAAGGAATTCAAAAGGAGTACCAATTTGTATGGAGAAAGAATAAGTGTTGAACTATTGAAGGCTTTTGTTCTGCAGTACTTAAGCATGTGTCAGGTTTGAGGTATGTGTCTTCCTCTTTTCCAAAATCCAAATACAAAAACCACATATAGACATACTCTTGGGTCTTTTGTCAGACTCAGGTCCCACTTCATGACTTTGGCTATACTGTAAGGCCTAAAAAATTCCCCCAGCCTGTTCCCAGAGCGTTCACCATGCCATTTTCTGCCCTTGTGCTGAACTGCAATCCCTTGAGTTGTGCAGTCCATGCAGTGCAATTTAAGGGGGAGTATAAGGGGAACAGACCTCAGCGATGTCTGAAAGGCTGACCCAGATTTGATTGATGCCTTATCTTTTAAAGTCTTCTCATCTGCTGGACAGAATATTGTAGGTGTTCATCTGCCTTAAGAGTTAGATTTTGTACCATACCATTTTATATAGCTACAGTCTAGTGATTTATTCATAGGAGGAAGATATCAAATATTAACCACTTCAAGGAAAGAAAAAAAAAGTGGAGTAAGTCAGTCAGGTATGTGGAACAGCAAGCCTGATGAGTGAACACTTAACTACATGTTCCTTAATGTTGGTTAAGTAGTGCACTATATTTGTGTCATGGAAAAAAATCTGAAATAATACTTCAGCACATTGACCGTGATTTTTATGCTTTATGAACTGTAGCACAGGTAATACGTGCAATCTGAAATGTTTGTGAAGCCTTAAGATTTAGGCTACCTAGATCTAGTGGTACTAAAAGTGAAATGTGGTCAAGGCGGGACCATTCCTCTTGCCTTCAGACAGTACAAATTCAGTCAGATACAGTCTGCTTGAGGTAAAAGAAAAACTACTGGGGCACAGTAACCAGGCTTGCAATTTTTTTTTTTTTTTTCACTTTTTCTTCATTCTTTTAGTATTCCATACATATTTTAAGGTGCTTGTCGCTTCCAACATCACAGAAAGTTTTATGCAGATACTTGATCTGCCCCAAAAGGAGTTCAGCATTTCAAGAAAGATATTAAATTATGCACAACGTTAGCCTATGACCATTTATTCTTATCTCTGTTACAGTTGCTGCCTATCTCCTATTTCTGCTCCCATTTCCCTGCTTTCTTCCCCCCATCTCTTAGATGTGTCTTAGTTAAAATTCAATAGCAAGACCTTCAGGAGAAGTGTTAGGTCCTTCATTGATAACAATTCTGTGATCTGTGAGAATGGCAGTGAAAATAAGTTTGAATAAGAAAAGCACTGATGATTTTATACATGGTGTATCATAATCCTGTTAAATAATTCATTTAATGATTGGAGGTAGAAAAAATTATTTTCCCTCTAAAACTATTTGGAACATGTAGGAAAAAAACATGATTGATCTTAAGATTTTCAAGATTATCCTGCAGGTTTTCAGGTGGAAGACAGTTGTGTCCGAAAAGATTCAGTAGATTCAAAAAAAGAGACTGCTTATTTTACTTCCATAAATCATTTTTGCTCTTCCTGATTTGAACGTGAGCTTTCCCCAACTGTCCAGACTCACGTATGTGCTACAGGACACGTAAACAGGAACTTCAGTTTTTTGATAAGCTGGAAATCCAGCAGGGATGGGGTCTCTTTCTGCATTTGGATGCTACTATTCTCCACAATCAATTGGTAAATGTGGAGAGGTTCCTTTTCATTACACAGGAGCTCTTTATCCACCTTTTGGCCTTATAATCTTTCTTTAGGGATACCGCTGAGCCTAGTCTATGACAGGGGAACCACAATAGTGTGTTTATCAGTGGCTAATACTCTCCTATGTAGCTAACCTGAGGGATCAAGAATTTAAACAGACAAGCCCAGTGTAGCCCAACCACAGAGCCGTTGTGTAAAGATTGAAATGTCTAAAAGGTCAGCTAGAGAGTCAGGGGTCCAAGAAACCCTGTGGACAGGCAAGCTCTGTGGACAAGAGCTACCTTCTGTAGACATCACTTAGGTATTGCTTGCTTTAGACAAATTAATAACCTGATACTGGGAGGTACTGAGAACTCTCAGGTGATACCTGTGTTTGGATACAGTGCGTTTCACAGGATCAAGCCTCAGACCAGGAAATCATCTTCAGAACTCTTTCATTTTAAAATAGAGCTGTATTTCTTTAATCTTTAAGACTATCAGGAACTGCACTGTGCATTCTCTTTAAATTAAAAAATCTGGTTTCTGTTAGTGAGTATCTGAACCTTAATTTTATTTAACCGAGTATGTTGGTGGAAAGGGGAATGTAGTTTATTCAGTACACATATGCCTGTGGGACCGTGAGGAAGTGGATTGTTAAAATGGCTCCAACATGTAAAGGATGCAAAAAAATCTCACCAAAGCCTGAGATGCAAAGTTAACACTGACAGTGCGTAGTGCAGTTGGCTAATAGTACCTTTATTTTAGCTATCTGCAGCTGAAGGATCCTCTTGGGATCACCACTTGCTTGCCCAGGGAATTTGTTGACATGTTAGATGTCAGCATCCACAAGTTTTATGGACTGGAATAGAAGGGTGTTTCCTGATCTAAGTTTTATAGGCAATCTCTCTGGTGAGTGGTGTAGCATTGCATAGTACTGGTGGCTGGGGAGGGAAATAATTTGTGAGGTCATAGCTGGAGACTAGGTTTGTCCATGTGTGATGAGGAAGAGTACTCTGGTGCAGAATACTCTTGTCATCACATGAAGTATAAGATGTTAGCTTAAAAACATCTGTACTAGTCTCAGACTTCAGTAAGTATTCTTAAGCAGTCATTAGATTACAGAGAAATTCCAATAGTATTGCATTCTATACCAAAAAACGAAACGAAAGCAGCATCATTAATGACACACTAATGAATACCACATGAATTAATAATAATCAGCTACTTTTTGAAGTCTCCCTGGTTTCCATCTGTCCCTTAAATCATTTCAAATAATTAATTGCTTAATGCTTTTCACCTTTGACAGACAGAAATAAATTGCAGATTAAAAATACCTGTGTTGGCAGTGGGCAGACAAAGGACTATGGTTGCTTGCTGCCTGTCTGGAGGGATGGTGCATTTTGACCTGCTCAGCCTTCCTCGCCCAGGTAGTAATGCATAGATAATGGAGGCTGATACAGTTTTACTCATTTTAGACAAATATTCAACTGGACCCCCAGATTTTGTTGCAGTTTTTTCCTTCAGCAAAACTGAATCAATACCTCTGAGGTCTCCAGGCCTCTCTTTGCAGGACAGTCAGTAGTAGTTAACTTTCCTCTTTAGCTTGTCTGTGTCAGCAGGTGACAAGGCAGTACAACAGAGCCTCAGTCTCTTCTGCTCAGAAGTGTCAGGGTGTCAGAGGTCTTTTTTAGGGTCACCTCTCTGTTGAGAACTGCCCTGACATCACCTAGGTCAATAGGTGACCTACCAATTCTAGTCCCATGGACCTGGGATAAATATGAATGACAGGCTGATGTAAATGCAAACAACTTAATGTAACACTTTGTGTTCTGGAAACTGCCTGACCCTGAGGATTTTAATAGTACTTCTATTGTGTTTATTTACAGATCCTCAGGAACTCAGTTGCTTGGAGACTTGCATCTTCTTATCTGTACTCAAAGCCAGGTAAGGTTAATTATACAAAAAAAGTTGTAGTGACCAGACGATGCATGAGAAGCACGGTAATTTTTAATCAGTTTGAATATGGCAAAGTCAGTCACTATTCTTCCTTCTCAAAAGACTTAAAGTGCAGGTTGTGCAATCTTGCCAGGGTGGGAAAGTGTCTGAGATAGGTTGTGGCAGCAGTTCTCCCCCTTTGTGTATTCTGCTTTATTTCACAAGTAACAACCTCATTACAGTGCTGGATGCAAGAGTATTTCTTTTGTAAATGTTACAACAGGCAGTAACAATATGGATTGTACTGCCTTGGCAATGTCAAAGTCTTAGAGCTTTATTATTTTTTAGTAATTTTTAAAAAGCTTTCTTTCACAGCTTTGTGATACAGGGTGCAAGAGGTGGAGGAGGCATGGGTGCCCTGTGATTCAAAGGGAAGGAAAGCTCAAATGCCTGTCTCTCAACCTCCGATAAATGCAGCTCACAGCATTCAGCTGCTAATGCAGAATTTAATCCTGGATCCACATTTTCCCTTCCTCAGCCTCTTAAATGTGATACAGAATGGCAACCTCCTACTTTATTCTAAATGCTTTTTAAATGCACATTTCCAAGCTCTAAAGTTACTAGAGGAGTTCTTTACATAAAATGATGTTATCCTGTGTATGTAGAGAAAAGTGGAGAGTAACAGGAATTTGTTGTTCTAGAGACTTTCTGATATTTAAAACTCCGGGAAAGATACTACTATATATATACAAAAAAAAAAAAGGTTCTTCTACATACTTCTGTGCCAGTAATCACCACAAGTTCCTTGCTGAAAATTCCCCAGGCAAAATTTTTTTTTCTCATAGGTGTAATTATGCCAGGCAGAAGGAGCTGCAGGGGCCAGTTCCCAGCCCAGGGAGCCTGTTTTATTCTAAGCTCTCCCAAGGTGCTTGCAGTGCCTGGGAATCTGTCACTGCCCGGCCGCCCTGTGCCACAGTGCTGGAGGAGGGACTGGCACAGGGACTGTGAGTAAGAAGCAGAGCGCTGATAGTAAACCCTGCAGAGGAAATAACACGGAAGTGAAGAAAGATTTGACTGCGAGAGTGCAGGAGAAGGGAGATGTGATCTAGAATAAGCATATGAGCAGAAATGGGAAAGAAAAGCCAATAATATAAGGGGGGGGGGACAGGGGTAAGTGAACTAAAAGCAAAGCAATAACAACATAAGGCATGAGTTCAGAAGCGTTTTGCACCAGCACTGCAAAACAAAAATTCCACTGGGAAAGGAGGGCAAGCACCGAGTTAAGGCAAGAGGCAAGATTTCTCTGTGCCTGAAAGCATTGAGATGAATTTTCTTTATGCATCCATAGCCTTTACCTAAGTGCAGTAAGAATAGTTTGGGGCTTGTTGGGTATGAAAAGTATTTACGATTTCCTGCTCTAAAATAAACGTTCCATTTTGTTCAAAAATTGTTTTCTTTATTTACCTGGGGCATGTACTTATACTGCCAAAGCTAAATGTCAATCCTATCTGCTAGAAATATTTTGTTCTGGGTAATAGCGCAATACCTTTAAAATTCAGGTGTATTATGCTTTAGTTAAAAATAATGGGCAATATAGCTGTATTTCACAATGAATAAGTATATTAATTATGAGACAAATCCTACTAGATACCATTTGCTGCTCAATTCTTTTTGCATTTCAAGGAATATTAACTTGCTTTAAAATAAAGAACATTTTTAATGCATCCAAGAAGTAGATTATTTACAGGTAACAAATATATTTTTATTGACATCTGAATGACTACTCTTGTCATTCACTCTCAGATGTATGCTATACTCATTTGAATGATATACATTAATATATATATCAACTAATTACATATTTGTTCCATTCCTAATTAGAAAAGCCAAGCTAGTCAGAATTGATCAAACCCAATTTTCCTGAAGTCGCAGAGGTAAAGCTCCTCTTGACCTAAATGGAAGCCATGATCATTCTGCATTTTAAGGCAGGAGCACTCTGTTTACCTTAAGACTTTTGCAAAATAGAATATACAGCACTAGTAACTGAAGTGCTAGTTTAAAAGCCAGGGAGAGAGCAGGGAAAAGAAAAGCAATGCTAACCCAGGGCACCACTTATCCATGCAGAGTTTGGCTTCTTGGGGTACACTGGCTTATGGGCTTTCCCCCGGATGGGCTGGCGGGCTCAAAGTTAAAATCCAGAGCTGCATCAGAGCAATATTTTTCCTCCTCAGTATAGAAAACCTGCAGGCTCCGTGGAGTTCTCTTGATTCAGTAAAAGCCGTATCAGCATCTTGAACCTCCTGATGAGCTTAAAGGCCCCAAGCAGACTCCTTGCCCCACTGCTATGAACAGGAATTTCAGAAATGCTGAGAACTCCTTTGCTGGCCGTCACAAGTGCACCCTCATTTAATGGCTACCAGGAGGAGTCCCTAGTTCAGCTTCTAAGAGACCGTTTACAGTCCAACATAGATTTCCTCCTGAGTTAAAATGCAGAAGCAAAGTTGTTCTGTGTCTCCTGAGATTCCCCATGGCAACAGGAATTACAGCCCCAGCAACTTCAAAATATGTTGTGCTGCCCCAGCCCTGGCAGCTGGCTAGCCCAAACTCAGGGTGAGATCTTGCTTACTGGCAACTTGGGTGTCACCTGCAGACAGAAGGGCTTTACCATGGTGCTCCAGACCAACCACCAGGGAAAAAAATCAGAGGCTGTCATCTTAAGTTTTAGTTTTACTTTGTGTAAGACCGAACAATGTTCACTTTAACTCAGCTGTTTAAGCACTTATACCTGCTAGTAAATTCATCTGCTGGAACATTAATGAAAGGGGAGCACAAAGTGTACAACCAATCTAAGTTAATTTAAAAATTCAAGTAAATGATCATGCACAGGTTGTTTTTCTCCAGCATTCACCATTTCTAATTAGGATGCAATATGACATGTCCTGTTTTCACATTTCATATGCTGCATATTTTAAGTAGCAAATCCAGACTCTCAAGATGATGGCTGGCAACTCAGGAGAAAGAAAAACATAAACAAGTTGGGGAATAAGTTGAATATAATAAACATAATCTTGAAAATATTACAAGACTAAGTCAATTCGGAAATACATTCAAAATATGGAGTGTGAACATTGGTTTTGCATATTACAGATAGAATCAATGCAAGCAGAATATTGACTACAGATCAAGCTCGTCTTATCAATAAAGGTGAACGTTTGCAATCTCCACCTTCTGAGGGATCCATCATGTGGTTCACATCAATCCTAGAAAAAAAATCTTTCCATCCTTAGCATGGTTCCATTTTTCACTTTAACAGAGTCTGAAAAGAGTTTCTCATCAACTCAGTTGCAAAGAAACTGAGCTGCTGTGCTTTTTTTTTTTCATTTCTTCATCTATAACTTTTTGGAGATTAATACCAGTTTCTTAAGTACTACTGAAGGAAAAAACTATTTAATAAATAATAGGGTTAAACTAAAGATAAAATTTAAAGTGCACAGTGGTCTCTGCAGGATAATATTAAATTACATATCAAAACATGAATACCTTAAAAAGAGTGTGACAAATATCTGCTCTTAAGAATATGCAGTACACTTTCCAAAACATGTATCTATAATTGGAATAAAAACAGTGAAGCTAATGTGGTATTCAGATCTTTTTCTGTTTCCACAATTAACTGGTTGATCTAATACGCATTTAAAAAAAAAAAAATTTCCATTTGGCAGCGAACAGCTGCCAGGGGCAGAAACTTCACCAGTGAGTTTGTTGTTACTTAAAATGAGCATTGAACTATTTTGATCTTAGATGGGTCATAGGAGTTAGAACAAAGCATGTCTTTTCCAGACTGATAGAGAAGGCAGTTATAGCACAAAATGGCACAACTCCTTTAACCAGAGCTAAACAGGGCTGAATAATCCTTGTCTCAGATGTGGCTAGTTTAATCAGAAGGTCCCATACAGATATGTCAGGAAAGACTAGTGCTGACAGCTCTATGTTATGACTCGATATTCTTTAGTCCTGTAATCTGCAAGTAAAGAAAATATCTGTGGTTTATATTTAACAAGTGTAATAACAGCACAGAGCTTCGTCATTGGTACTCAAGATGACACCAGGAGCTTCAATAATAGTAAGCGTTTTAGCAAGGCTAATTGCGCATTTCATTAGCTTGTTCTCAAACTTGTGCAATTCTTATTCAATAGAATAGTAATACTTCTTTTACCAAGATAGTTTATTGGTGATTTAACAAACTGACAGAGAAATTATGTTTTCCTCTGGGGAGGAAGAAAAAACAAAAGGTTGGAAAAAATTCAAGAATGGAGAAATTAACAACAACCTACAATTAGTTGTGCAGTAGTGAAGTATTGCAGAGATTTCACTTTTACATTAGCAGGATTAGTTCCTAAAACTGTCCTGGAGTAAAACTGTCCCTTTGAGAAAGCAAACACACATTTTCGAGTTGTACGGACTAGGAAATCGAGAGAGACTTCTCTCTCTGACCTTCAATTTAGAAGGACTTTGAGCCTTGTTTTGCTCTTCTCCTGGCAGTAGCTCAGGAATGTTAGTTATCATTGGAAAGTGCCTCTACTAAGTCCAGAACTCTTTCTAGAAATGTTTCTCTATTGGAGAATCTCTCTCCCTTTCAGACTTCCCTGTCACAAAGGATTCCTATGCATATGCTAAATATAAAGATGTTCTAGTTCCGACATTTCATAGTATACTTTAAAAAAACTCAGCTTTAAAGCTCATCTGGTAATGGAATATGCCAGTAACATGACAAAAGCAAATTTCATGTATTATAACATTATGCTTCACTGTGATTATTTAGAAACACAATATGCCTATAAGTGCGTTTAAATTACAGTAAGCAAAACAACACTTCATGAAGAGTTGGGTAGTGTTGGGTTTTGGGTGATTTTTCTTTTTAATGGCCTGAACCACCCACTAAAAGACTTCTGGTTTCTTGGATGATTCATTAATGCTTCCTTCATTTTCCAATTTCTATGGGACCATCTGGCCCATCTTTGTAGGAAGACATTTAGCTGTAAACATATTTTACAGTCTTTCTCAATTTAAAAGTAGTTGCCCAGCTGCTTCACAGAAACTGTCAGCAATTGGTAAAGTCTCAGAATTGCCAGCCTTCATTAGTAATCCAATCAGGATGTAGTTTAAAATACTGCAAATCGGATTATGCTCCATTGGACAGGAATTCGGCTGACATGATGTGCTGGGTTATCGTATTTTGCATCTGTGATTGCCTTTAATCCAGGAGATGTGTGCATTTTTCTTTTGGAGGGAGGGCACTTAGGCTTGGCTGTCCCTATGCATATATGTGGACATGTGGGTTTGTTCCCCAGAAAGGTTACTGTCCGGTTTTTATCTGTCTCAGTGAATTGAATTCAATGTCAGGCATTGGTGGCATGAGTTATAAGCAGTATTGGCTGTGCTTTTGAGCTCCTATTTCATCCACTTTAGATTAATTAGAATGGTAATTTTGGATTTTTAGATCAGTCCCTTTCTCTCAGTATCTTCTATACTATCGAAACCATATTTCTTTTTACAGCTGGCAGTGCTTGCTGGTGGTAAGATAAAAACTTGGAGGTAAAGCAGTAAGGCTGGCACTTGGCTGCATTAAACAATTACATTAGTACATCATTTCTGTAATTGTGATAGACTCTGGTACAATATGCAGGTGGGAATATTTATAAGAACAGCCTAATTAAAATTAATTTCTACATATGGAGAATCTTAACGCATTAGAGGTCAAGCTGTACAAGGACGTGGATAGATGCAGACTTCTGTATTTATTAGGCATCTATAATCCTTAAATAAATACATGCATAGGAAAGCTGCCATTTTACACCAAACTGTACACTCTTTGGAGTAATATACTTTCAGTAGTACCGATAATTCCTACTCAGCTGTAGCAATCTCATTATTTTTAAAGGCTGAAAATTCTATTTGTTTTTACTGGTTGGATGCAACCAGAGTTGTACCACAGAGCTTTTATAACTGTACTTTATATGCCTCTAATTAGATGAGCCTTCAAGAACAGCTCTGAAACCATGAAAACAACATGAAAACGTCATGTAAAAATTTCTCTGAGACATTAATACACCGCTTCCAATTGAAGCAAAGTTCATCTTGGTTTGAGATATGAAGGAAAATGTTAACATGCCATGTCAGTTAAGTTTGTCTACTCCTTATTTTCAAGTGAAATTTAGCAATAGGTAAGTGTGAAGACAGATTCTGACAGACAAGTGTATATAGAGTAGATAAAAGAAGATAAATTTCTGAATAATCATGTCTTTGGGATCTATTCAGTTAACAGGACAGAGGCAGAACATTTGAGTGGAGAAAACAACAGACAGAAATTGTGTTACGGAATTGAAATAATTGAAATTGCATTTCATTAGTTTTGTTGAATCTGTAACTGAATAGGAATAAAAATCACTAAAACTAGATGTCTTGGTGGTATGAAAAGAGTAAAGTTTAGAGAGCAAACTCTACTCTTTAAAAATACTCCTATAACAAATTTACTTTCCTAACGCAAAAGAAAATCATCTTACAGTTCATTGTGTAATGCATTCACGTCCTTCAAGCAGTGTTTGTGGTTAGCTTTAGGGAGGAAATTATGGAGTGCTAGAAGTGACAAGTATCCATTATCAGATGTTTGGTAGGGGTAATTTTCCTTAATTAAATCCATTGTTTATGGAGTCATTGGCACTCAGCTAGTGGAAAGTTTCAAGATAACTACTTTTCTCATAGGCAGTTGCATGGAATTATTTGACTGTGTTTGGATATTTTGTTAAATCCAGAGAGCTCTGCCGACTCTGAATTTCATGTCTCTTTTCATTTTTCTCTACTGTCAATGTGAGCTGTGAAGAATTTGGCTTTTTAACTAAATCCCCCAGTTCAGTTCATTCCGGGCATAGTTCGAAGACTCATCCTAGTGGATAATTACATATTTCATGGCATTTTTATGAGCCTTTGCTTCATAGCTTGTGGATGTCTGTATTTCATAAGCTTTATAGTCCATGAAATAAAGGGGTTGTTTTGCAGTATGTTCCACATCTTATATGTATCACCTGAATGCTAATTTTTAGGAACTGAGATTTTAGACAAAAGGTATCGTTTTCCTCTTGCAGATGAGAGTCAGGAATGACTCTACTGAAGTGAGTGGAGCTGGGCTAATAAAAAGCCTTTGAAAATCCCATTGGTTCCTAAACACAGTATGGCGCCCAGTGGAGTTTCCCCTAATCTCCATGGAAGCAACTCTGTATATCTCCATACATTTTTTGTTGACTATGAGACTGGCTGAACACAAACTATTCAAGCAAAATAAACTGTAATGCAGAACTGAAAAACTAATATGTGAAGTAGTGATTGTATCAACACACACTCAGCTATCAGAAAAGTCAGCAAAAGGGAAATGAAAAAATGGTATATGAAGGGGAGAATAAAACCAAGGAAAATACAACCCAGTTCACATCTCCAAAAATGAGCCAAAGAAACAGCTGCTGCCATTCCTCAAGTGTGAGAAAACCGCTCCCATGTTCATGTGAAGTCTGCTACCATTCTGTCCTTGTCAAGTTTAAATATTAGACCTAGTTTTGTTAAAGTATTCAGTAAAGAGCAGTTATGAAATTCCTTTCCTGTTGGATTTGGTGACTGATCCTTTATTCAAGTCTTCATAAAATATCCACCAAGATCTACCAGTGAGTTAGCTCCTTTTACTAGCAATACTAATGATTTTACTAAAAGAAGAGAATGGAATATTTATAGTCAGAAAGCCATAGTTTAAACCTCATGTTTTGTATTTTATTAAATAATATTGCTATGGATAAAGCAATAGATGCTTTGGATACACAGAATATATTCCATAGCTCTGGCTTCAGCTTCCTCTGTGACTTTACTGCCGTAAATGATTGCACAGTATATTAGAGTAAATCACAGGGAGTTCATAATTTCTTGCATTTTATTTCTTTGGTCTGTTCCTTGTTTCTTTTCTCTTTTTCACTCCACCTACACTAGGAGTAGGAAAATGAGATAAAAAGATCAATGACCTGATACTTATACTTCCACAAGACTTTCTGTTCCAGTTGCCAGTGGATTGCCTCATGGATTAGGCATTATTTAGCCTTAAGTGTTCTCTATATATTTAAGAGCAAAATAGACACATACATGCAAAACACACATGCACATATTTACATATAATGATAGTTTTACAGACAATTTGTATAGCAATCAAATTTCAGCAAAGCTTTTATGGATATATAAAATGAAAGATAACATGTGAAAAGTATAATTCTCTTAAAGAGTGCTAAGAAAATGAAATAGCTGTTTCTATTGCAATCCGGAAGCTATTCTTAGAGAGAGATCTCACCAAGCAGAAAAATGTCTGCTTCAATATTACTTTTAAAAAATTAACAGTAACTAATCAGATAGTTGTGGTTTAATCCATTTTGTGGGGGTTCAGCTCTCTCATGTCAGTACCTCAGTTGTTCTGATACTTGATAAACACAATACTGAATTCATATGTCATCTTAATATTTTCAGTGGACTTTATAAGAAAATGTGGAGTGTTT